>NC_135806.1:79094446-79394774 GCF_964213995.1 Mustelus asterias | reverse complement strand
CTAACACAGCCTATTTCCATCTGCATAACATTGTCCAATTTCACGCCTCAGTTCATCTTCTGAAACGTTCATCCATGCATTTGTTCTCTCTACATTTGACAATTCCAATACTGGTTGGTCTCTCATATTGTGCTCTCCTTAAACCCAAGGTCATTTAAAACTCTGCTGTTCATATCTTAATTCAGAATTCAGAAGAATTGTGAAGGACCAGCACATCAGAATGCTGGATACATTGGTTGGCCTGCCAGACTATCTTCTGTCACTGTCAAGGGGCATGGAGGATTCCAGCTCCAAGTTAGGAGAAAACAGAGTTTTCTCTCTCTATAGCTTCTGTTCCATCTCCATGTCATTTTGCAGACTCAGAAGCATTACCAGTACTTCCCTCATACCCAATGCAGCCTTTGAGTGAACAAGTCATCTTTTCTTCTGTTAATCTTGTGTGGATGCAACAATATTCCCTACCAAGTTCATGTAGACACCATACCATCTCCAACAATGTGCATCAAGACCCTTTGCAATAGCAGATGTTCTTCAAAGTTATCATACCTACAAATTGGGTGCCTGGTTCTTTAAATTACATGAGTACAAGGCCCATCTTGTAGCTCAGCACTTGTTCTTTGTAAACTGGCACAGCAATTCATTTATATGGATCTGATTGGTTCAAATTAGTCATCTTGGCTTTGCATCAACAGTTGTGTGACATTAGGATAACATTCTTTCTGTGGTTTCCACCACATGCTGGGCTCCTTTCTCAAGGGTATAGCACGTGCATCCCATTAGGAGCAGGTGGCAGCAGAGTGTGCCCCATCAAGGTGGTGCCAGGCATTACAGAGATGAAATTCATATTCAATAAATCTTCATTTCTGACTAAATCAAAGGTCCACATAACCTTATATCACAATGAAAATAACAATTTACATTTTGTGCCTTTAAAGTATAAACTTCCTAGAATTGCTTCACAGAAGCTTAAGCAGACAAGAATGAATGCTGAATCAAAGTGGAGATACCTGCAGTGATTACCAAAAACTTGGTCAAAATGCTAGGTTATTAGGAGGAAATGGAAAGGGTGTTGGACAAGTGAGGAAGCTCAGCCGGAACTCTGTTTTTCGTTGTACACTGACATCAAATATCCTCTCACACACAAGAAACAAAGAATAGCCTAAATTCAGTCCACTAGAGTTTATACCTCAAAGTGGTTCTACTGTTGCTGGTCTTAAATTTGTTAATCATCGGTCTGGGCTTACAGATAATGCTGGAGATGATGCTGATAGCAAACTGTATTTTATTGAACATTAACCTATATACTGTGCAGACTCAGCGTGAGGCTTTGCATCGGATCTCTCTCCATGACCTGCTGTCATGTGATCTTATGCTATTGATGATGTAAACTATATATTTAAATATATGACATTAGCCCTTTATATTACAGCTCAGTGTGCAAGTACATCATGCAGCAAGTGTTCTTGTTAACACTGTTCCCATGCAGTTCTTAAACCTATCTTGATGCTGTGCTGAGGTGTTACCTGCAGTTTAGGGATGCCAGTGGGTGTACAGGATTATTTAATGATCTCATAGTGAAGGTGCTCCTAGGTAGCAGCAATCATATCATGAAGGAATGTTACATTCAGTTTGAGGGAGAGATGAGGTGGATCTAAGACTAGTATTTTAAACTTAAATATGGGCAATTATAAGACCTTGAAAACAAAGATGGCTAACCTGAAGGCTAGGTCAATAGTGATGCAGTGGCAGACATTTAAAGGGATATTCCAGAATACACAGAATAGATATATTCCAATGAGAAAGAAAAATTCCAAGGGGTGGACCCACCATCCATGATTAATTAAAGAAAATAGTATTAAATTTAAAGAAAAAAATATAAGGATGGGTAGCAGGTTAGGAGTAGTAGGTTGAACAGAGTATAAAAACAGCAAAGAATGACTAAAAGATAAATAAGGAGCAAAAAAATTCGAGTATGAAAGGATGGCTAGAAATATAGGGGGCGATTCTCCCATCCCGCTGCACACGTTTTTTGGCATGGCGGAATGGGAGAGTCATGTGTCAGCCATTTTGCGGGATTCGGGGATGCGTTCCCGATGCATGCACGTCTCCCAAAGCCGGAGAACAGGCACAGTCGAGACCGCGCTGGAAACCGGTGGGAAGAGAGGTAAGCAATATCAATCTTTTTCTAATGTATTTTAAATCTCATTATCGGGCCCGGCATGGAATTCTCCGATAATGAAATTTAAAATACATTAGAAAAAGATTTATATTGCTTACCTCTCTTCCCACCGGTTTCCAGCGCGGTCTCGACTGCCCGATAGCGTCTCCCACCCCTACAGGAATATTTAATTCCGGCGAGGTTTAGAGCAGCTCACCACTTGCGGGGAACTAGCAGGAGACCCCGCCGGAGTGAAGGGGGGGCAATTGGGGCCCCCAGGGGGTCGGGCGGATGTTATCCCCTGGGCATGGGCACCCTGGCAGTGCCAGCCTGTGCCCTCTGGCACTGCCCAAGGAGCAAAGTGCCTATGCCCAGGGGGCACCTTGGCACTGCCCAGCAGGCATTGCCAAGGGGGCCAGGGCCAATCAGGCAGGACCTATTGTGGGCAGGGCCTAGAGGGCGATCGGTGGGGGTGGGGGCTCCCACTACCATTCTGCATTGGGATCGTTCGGGGCTGGAGGGAGGCTAGCGATCAGAGTAGGCTGGGGGAGTGTCTGCCTCAGTGCTAGGGGTGGGGATAAGATCAGGGTGCTCTGGCTCGGGGCTAGCCCGAGAATGCTTTTGCGAGCTGCGATCAGGCTGTGGGGGCGGGGGAGGGGGGTGGGGTGGGGCTGGAGGGGCAGCATTGCAGGGATCCTGGGCTGGCCAGCGATCGGGCTGGCCAGCAAACAGGGAGACTGACAGATCAGGGCCACTGTGCATGCGCAGAGTTCCAGAACTGTCAGACCCCGGCGCGAATAGGCCCTGCTTCCCTGAGCTTTTAATGATATTCACGATTTTGACCTCTGCAGAGCACAGAGTGGGGAGATTCGGGTCTGAAGTTGAACTGAAAAAACATTCATGATTTACAGCAGTTTTCTCACCAATTTAGCATTTTTAGGAGAGCCGCCCCATAAAAACAGTTAAAGATGAGTTAAGAAAGTGAATGTTGGTCTATAAAAAGTGAGACTGGGAAATTAATAATGGAGCGTAAGGAGATTGCAGATGAACTGAACAGGTATTTTGCATCAGTCTTCACTATGGAGGATACAAGTAATATCCCAGAAATAGCTGTAAATCAGGAAGAGAGGAATTCAAGTAAATTACAATAACTAGGGAAGTGGTCCTGAGCAAATTGTTGGAACTGTGGGCTGGAAAGACCCCGGGTCCTGTTGGACTTCATCTTAGGGTGTTAAAAGAATTGGCTAGTGAGATGTATTGGTCTTAATTTTCCAAAGTTCCCTCGATTTGGAAAGAACAATAGTCCAGCAATCTGTCCTTCAACTAATTACTAGAATGGTTGAGGTGCCGCCCTGGGAGACTCTCAGTGGCTCCATGGAGCAAGAACATGCTGTCCTCTCTCCCTGGATTATAGCATTCAAGTTTCCACCATTGTCACTCTATCAGTACCCTGGTTCTTGCCTCTCTGCAAGCTTCTCATGCAGAATTCTGTTCAAGAGGACAATAAGATAAGACATTGCAGAATATGGAAGGTGAGCTGGAGTGGAGTAATGGTGACGAAAGGATGCTGTCCTGAGTGAACTAGCATCTCAGATGTCTCCTTCCCATCTCCATCACCTCCTGCCTTCATGCAGAGCTTCACCTGTCTGCAGACTCTGCTCTAACTTCCTATTGTGTTGTGAACCTCAAGGCAAGTCTAAAGCTTCCATACCAGCTCTCACATGCTTCCAGAAGCCTTGCCACTGCAGGAGACATTTAAGGTAACATCACCTGAAAGTTAGATGGTTGACACTTTAAGAAGCACCATTGCAAGGTGTGGGGAATGCAGAGGAATGGGATGCCTTTGCAGCTGAACACATGTGGATCAAATGTGTTCAGTGGACCTGCACAGTCCAAGTTTGGAACATTTCCATCCATCAACTGTTGTTTGATGTCATGGTCTATGCTGTTGGCAAGCTTCCAGTGCAAGCATGGCACATCCTTGAGAGCTCTCCAGCTTCCTTAGTGCCACCTCTAGCTGCAGCGCCACAGAGCTAATTTTTTAATTCAGTATCTTTCGACACTCAGGACATCCCAAAGCAGCTTCCAGCCCATGAAATATCACATGAAGCATAGTCACTGTTGTAATGTAGAAAGCATGGCAGCCATTTGTGCACGGTTATCTCCCGCTAACAGCAATGTGGTAATGAGCAGATAATCTGTTTTAGTGTATATGGTTGATGGACATATCTTGTCTGAATCATGTAGAAACCCTGCAGCTCCTCTTTGAAATAATGCAACGGGATATTTTCAGTTTCACTGAGTAGATACACAAGTCTTTAAAGTCTCACTCAAAAAATGGTTCCCCTCTCAGTTGCAGCATATCCTCAGTATAATATATTGAAGACGACTCATCGGGGCATAAGTCTAAAGGGGTTTATTACCAATGATAAATAGATATATACAAACAAAGATCTGACAGAACTGAATACATCACTATTCTCCACTGTTCCCTGGCTCCAACTGAGGATCCTCCCCAACCAGGGACGTGGGAACTTGCACCTGATTAGCTTGATTTCCGACGCTGCCACTCCATAGGGTCCAGTCCAATCACCTGACCCTCACAGATTGCCTCCTTAAAGAGGCCATGCTATCACAGTCAGCACTGCATTGATGGGTGAAAGCTGATGCACTTTGAAAACTTTCAAGGTTTGGGACCATATCTGGGTCACAAACACATGTATCAGAGTTGGAGTTGGAATTTCCTAAGAGGTGATTAAAGAGGCCGCCATCCAATTCAAGTTGGTTGGTGGTTTCCTGAAGTGAGTGGTCCACAGTGTTGGATGACCTCAGCCCAACTGGGAAGGTTGGGATGCCAAGACAGATAGGGGAACAAAAAGAGCATCTCAAAATGGAGGATTGCTCTGAAGCTTGTTGAAAATTTTTAAATAATATATGTCCAGGATTGTCAGTGCAGATAGAGGATGATGGACACCTCCACAAATTGCTTTGGCCATGGCTGTGGCCTGCTTACCTCAGCAGCTCCATGATTGGTAATTGAGAGGAGGCTCTGATATCCTCCTGTCCTGCCACTGGGTTGATGCATCCAAGTCACTGCCAGACTCTGGCCTCATCCAGTCTGAAGTCTCACAACACCAGGTTAAAGTCCAACAGGTTTATTTGGTAGCAAATACCATAAGCTTTCGGAGCGCTGCTCCTTCATCCAGTCCTTCATCCAGAAACTCATCCAGTCTGACATTGGGAAGATGCCTGCAGATTCTGGAAAAGGCACCTAAATGAGGTTTTAATCGTTCTAGTTGGCTGCTCACTTGCATTGAGCTAATGATGGATCCCATAGCAGTTCACTTCCAGTAAGAGCAAACAGAGGCAGGAACGCAGCAGGGAACTGGTACAACATGTAACTTTCAAAAATTCCCCACTCTGCCTCCAACCTGTGGTTGAGTCTCTGGTTTGGGACCTAAACCGCTATCTTCTGACTTTCAAGAAAGAATGTAAACAACCACAGCTGACACCTTTACTTTGCTTCATCTGGTCTGAAAGCAATCAGTGTCACACATGTCCTCCCTTGTGGAAAGCAGTACATTTCAACTGATTGTGTGTTCCATCCTCAATAAATACATCAGGGTCTGAATTAGAAGCAAGAACTCTTGACAAAATCAGTCCCCACCTCCTTGCAGTGTAAGGTCAAGCAATTCTAAATCTATAAAATCCCTCAAATCTATGTCCACTGGCTTTATCAAAAAATCTGATGTATTTTCTAGACACTGAGTGTCACCATGCCAATAAAATGAAAGACTTTACATAACACATTTCAAACTTCAGGATGTCCCAGAGCACTTTACAATCAATTAACTACTTCTGAAATGTGATGGTAGTTGTAATGTGGGAATTGCAGCAGCCAAATTGTACACAGCCAAGTCTCACAAACAGCAATGTGATAATGTGCATTAATCTGCTTTACTGACATTGGTTGAGGGAGAATAGTACCATGGAATCTTTTACATCCACACGGGCCTCCAGTGAGATTTCCGATCCGCCATAAGAACATAAGAACATAAGAAATAGGAGCAGGAGTAGGCCATCTAGCCCCTTGAGCCTGCCCCGCCATTCAATAAGATCATGGCTGATCTGAAGTGAATCAGTTCCACTTACCCGCCTGCTCCTCATAATCCTTCATTCCCCTACCAATCAGAAATCCATCTATCCGTGACTTAAACATATTCAACGAGGTAGCCTCCACCACTTCAGTGGGCAGAGAATTCCAGAGATTCACCACCCTCTGAGAGAAGAAGTTCCTCTCAACTCTGTCCTAAACTGACCCCCCTTTATTTTGAGGCTGTGCCCTCTAGTTTCTGGTTTCCTTTCTAAGTGGAAAGAATCTCTCCACTTCTACCCCTTCATTATCTTATATGCCTCTATAAGATCACCCCTCAGCCTTCTAAACTCCAATGAGTACAAACCCAATCTGCTCAATCTCTCCTCATAATCTACACCCCTCATCTCCGGTATCAACCTGGTGAACCTTCTCTGCACTCCCTCCAAGGCCAATATATCCTTTTGCAAGTAAGGGGACCAAAACTGCACACAGTATTCCAGCTGCGGCCTCACCAATGCCTTGTACAGGTGCAGCAAGACTTCTCTGCTTTTATATTCTATCCCCCTCGCGATAAATGCCAACATCCCATTTGCCTTCTTGATCAGCTGTTGCACCTGCAGACTGGGTTTTTGCCATGGTGCGCACCATCAGAAGGTCTCGCTGGTGTAAAACCGATTTTTGGGCCTCTTGCTGAATTTTATCCAGCATGGTTCACATGGGCTGGTTCACTTACTCTGCCTGAGCGAAGAAGATTGTTCATCTTCTTCTGACGCTACTGTCCCCTCCTCCTGTTGAGTGTGTTTGCACTGACAAGGGCTGCCACTGCATCCTAGGCAGGGGCAATGACCCTGCTGGAAGGCCTTCTTCTGGAGCAGGGGGAGAGTTTATCCCACCTTCACTTCACTCCATCCAGCAGCCTGGTCAGGACTCCCTCTGAAAAATGAGCTGCTGACTTCTTGGCTGCCATCCCTTGTAGTTGTTGTGGAACAAGTGCTGGGAATTACTGGGGAACGTCTATATGGAGCTCCCCAGTGCTTGCAGCAGTTAAGTCATTGCAGGGCGGGCAAATCAGAGGGAACAGGTGCGGCGTGATTCTCATGGGCATAAAAATTATTAGCAATGAGACGCAAAATTCGGTCTGAAAATATACTGGCCCCGTCTGCAAGAATCACTCCATTTTTCTCAATGGAACTAACACTATGCCATTTTTTGATTAGATTTTGCCCAATATTTTCATTGCACCCTGAAGTCAATCTTGGATTTAATTGCCGATGTCTGCTCGCACAAAGAGGAGACTCCTGAGGTATGGAAAATGATTCACATTATCCAGGGGCTCACCGTGGATGTTGATGGTCAGGGGGATGTTTTGTCTGGCAGCTGTGGGCTGATAGAGATGTTCTACAGATGTTCAGTCTGAGGCTAATTTCCCATCTGCCTCAGTGATTGCGTTAACGATGGTTTGTAGCTCAGCCTTTGTATGTGCTCACACAAAGGTGTCATCTGTGTACTGCAGCTCAATGACAGAAGTTGGGATGGTCTTGGTTCTGGTCTGGAGGCGTCAGAGGTTGAACAGTTTCCTGTTTGTCTGAAAGGTTAGCTCCACTCCAGTGGGGGACTTCAAGGTGATGGGGTTGGGTGTTGCTGTGACGAAGATGGCAAAGAACGTTGGTACAATGACACAGCCTTGTTTAACCCCAGTTTGCACTCGCATTGGCTCTGTGGTGGTTCCGTTGGTGAGGATCACAGCTTGCATGTCATCATGGAGCAGGTGGAGAATGGTGAAGAATTTCTGTGGGCAGCCAAATTTAAGGAGGATGTTCCACCATCTCTCCTGTTTGACAGAGTCGAAAGCCTTTGCGAGATCAAAGAAGGCCAGGTACAGAGGTTGATGCAGCTCCCTGCATTTTTCCTGGGTTTGTCGCATGCTGAAGATCATGTCCAACGTGCCTCTTGCTGGGCGGAAGTTGCACTGAGACTCAGGGAGGAGCTCTTCAGCCACGTGGAGGAAACATTGAGGAGGATTCTTGCGATGACCTTTCCCACGGTGGAGAGTAGGGAAATCCCTCTGTAATTTCCACAGATGGAACTGGCTCTATTCTTGACGATGGTCACAATTAAGGTGTCTCTGAGATCTCCCAGCATGCTCTCTTCCTTCCAGACAAGGTTGACGAGGTTTTGGATTCTTGTTAAGCGTGCCTCTCCGCTGTATTTTAATATTTCAGCAGGGATTCCATCTGCATTGGAGGGCTTTTTGTTTTTCAGCTGTTGGATGGCTTTTTCGACCTCATGGCTGGGGTTGTGCTGAGATGGTGGCGGGTAGCGTGTTGTGGGATGGTGTCGAGGATACTTGCATTGAAGGCTGCGTCTTGGTTGAGGAGGTCCTCAAAGTGATCTCTCCAGTGGGTGTTGACTGTCGCTCGGACTAGTAGGAGCCCCTCTCCATTTTTAGCTCTCAGTGGGGTGGGTTCCTGGGTACTCAGACCATAGATGGTTTTCATTGCGCTGAAGAATCTGTACACATCGTGGTTGGTGCTGAGTCTCTTGCGTTCTTTCCGTCCACCGTCTGTTCTTTAGGTCATGGGTTATTTGTTGCACCTCAGCCTTCAGTTGCCTGTAGGCTTGTTTCCTCGACCTTGAGTTATGGTGGAGTTGCCAGTTCAGAAATACCTTGCATTTGCAGTCAAGGAAATTCTGACAGGGAAATCTGAGATGACTGGAGATCAGGCTCTGCTGTAGGATGGGAACTAACAAACACACATCATCCACTGATCATCCGGCGCCTGTCAGTGACTGCACTTTTCATAAGAAACATACAGTGCTGTCTACCACACAGGCAGCTTAGCAGGCCACGTAGAGCTGGAAATCTAGCTTTTTATTTTCTAGACTTTTAGACCATGAAACGATAGGTCGGGAGTCCCTTCCTCTAAATTCTAAACATTGCAGTTCTTGATGAGTTCCAGCTATTAAGGCTTTGGTAAAGAAAAGTAGACAGACTGTAAAATGGGTTGTCGATTTGCTTTGCCCACTATGTGAGATGTCCCAAGATGAAAACAAACTTTTATTGATATTGAGAGTAGACACCAGTATGTAGCAGTGTCCTTTATCTTGTCACCTTGAGGGCCAGGTTTTCAGTAATGGCAGTCAATCGAGCAAAATGTAGCAATACGTCTTCCAAAAAGCTAAGGTGAGAATTTCAATAATTGTAGTCATAATTTTATTGTTACCTGAAAGAACATCTTACAAATGTTGATTCAGTAATCATCACTAGGACCCAAACCATGTACTTTGTAGTACTAGTCTAAAATTACATTGAAATCTAAAGGATAGTAATCTGAATAAACAACTTTTGTAATGCTGAGGTGTGAAGATACTGACAAAAATAAATAATTCATTCTGTAAGTCAAAGCACCAACAATGCTGACAATACTTATTTAATAAACGTCCCAAAATACAATGCCTTGCAATGAAAGCATTCAGCTCAATTCAATTGCTGCTCTTTCACACACTGTTACATATTTCTTTCTAATTAGTGGAGGTGTTTAATTTATTTTTTGCAATAGGTCTTCCAGATGCCACTTCAGATTAAACAAAAAATTGAATACTGTGTCAATAAAAATTAAGCGGAGATAGTTTCTTTAATTAGTAACTGTTAATACCCTGTAATATTTTACTCACCTTAGAAGATCAATTTGGATATGGTTGTGTGCAAAGTCATGCTATTACAAATCTTCACTTCAGTTTTTCGGCACAAAATAATTACATGGATATCACCAAATGAAAGATTAATACATGAAATGCATTCACATTTTAAACAATTCTGGTCATGTAGACAGCAAAGCACACTTTGCTTATCAGATTTGAACATGCATTTAATGGACATGCTAATGGGTGAGATTCTCATCTGCAAAATTTAGCAGAGGAGTAGTGAAAAATGGATCCATTGGGATGTAGGACTTTTAACAGCCTTGCCTCTCCATCCCCATTTCTTTTGTCCCATTCCTACTAGACTGGACACCCCTTCTCTTTCTGTATCATGAAAATAGTGGGGATGGTGGAGGATGGAGAAAATGGAGGATAAGAGGAATGGGGGCATTCATGTCCATGAATGAATGGACATTCATGTTGCCTGTACCTGCTTACTGGGTGATTGTATCCCCCAGAAAGTAATGCCAATGACACAAACGTTCTCCTGTAGGTGAATCAGGAGAGGCCTTATCTCTCTTTCTTTCTCTACTTTTCCCAGCATTTAAATGCACAAGGTTCTGGTTCAAATTTCAGGGTATTTCTACCTCTTTAATGGATTCCCATGTTTGCAACACCCAGGAAAATGGGTCAAAGTTATGTTTGGGTCATGGGAGGGAGCAAATTTTCAGCATGTTGCGATATAATGGGAGAAGAGTCCCAGCCAATTTCAGTTATCTACCACCAGTAATGGGTTGTCCTTTCTGGAAAATCAACAATGAAAGCAGGGCAGCTGAATAGAGGGAGGTGATGGCACAATGGTAATGGCACTTGAGTAGTAGTCTTCGGCCCCAGGCTAATTCTCTGGGGGTACTGGTTCAATTCATGGCAGCTGTTGAAATTTAATTAATAAAGCTGGAATTAAGAACTAGTCTGAGTAATGACATCACTATCAATTGCGGTAATAAGTTAACTGGTTCACAAATGTCTTTTAGGGAAATTTGCCATAATTATCTGGCGTGGGGTCTGGTCTACTCATGACTAGAAATAACTCACAGAAATGTGGTTGATTCTTAAGTACCCTTTGAAGAAGCCTAGTAAGCTACTTGGTTGTATTTAAATTCCTATCAAGTCTAAAAGGAATTAAACCAGACAGATGACTAAAGGCACAACCTTAGCACCAGAAACTCTTTGTCACTGGGTCAAAATCCTGAACACACTTCCCGACAACACATGGACTGCAGAGGTTCATGAAGGTGGCTCAGTGGTCCCATTTCCCATGAACACATTAGAAAATGGATAGCCACTGAAAACAGGTGCAGGATAGCAATGCAAAATTAACCCATGTTCATAGCTTCTGATGCAGGGGAGCAGCCAATTTGTGCTACATACTACTCAATGTGATTGGAGCATGTAACCAGTACTGACTATACTGGTAATTGGATTGGCTGTATGCCTCAACTGGGGTCTAAAATTGTGATAGGCCAGCACCATTTAAAGTTAATCTGACCAATTTAAAGTTAATCTACTGTTATTAAAGGAACAATGCATTGTAGCTGGTGCATTGTGGAATTCATTCTGACATGGAAAAAGGCACAATATGACAGCATAGGATTTTCCAATGCAGCACTGGAAGTTTTGGTTGAAAAGGTACAGAAAACAGGAGATGTGTTCTATCCACAGGGAGCAGATAGGCTTGGTGATTGATGGCAAGAGTCAAGTCCCAAGGACTCGGATACACTGCCACAAAATGTTCAATGACCTCAAACGAGTGGCAAAGATCAATGAATGTATCTTCAAATGTTATATCACACTGTCTATATTGCTAACTTCATGAATTGCTTACTGCACCATACCCACATCACTCTCTTGTCAATAATCAGTCAAAAATCATCTATCATTCATAAATTTAATGTGTTTCTGTGCTGAAACATACAATTTGGTTTCATTAGATTGTGTTTAATTTTAATTCACATGTGGACCACAGCATTACGAAACCCTTAGTGCACAGTTTTATTATTTCCACTTATTAGAATGCAACAGTTGAACCTATTGAAGGTCTTGAATTCAATCATATGCATTCACTCATTAGTAAATCTAAGCAAAGCCTCCTCAAGACTTGTGCACTTTAATATCCATCTTTTCTTTTCCCTTCAGTGGTTTAATATTATTTTTAATATTCTTGAAATTATAAAATCAAAACTGTGCTCCATCTCTTCTCATCCCTTTTCCCACTTCAACACTCTCAGCTGTGTGAATATTAAAATAACTGTTGTGAAGGTTAAATAATGAAGTTAATATGAGACAGGACTACAGATATCACACTTGGCATATGTTTATAAGAAAATTCAAATGATACCCAATGTCATTCAGGCTATAGAGTGTTATTTCTCCTTCAAATTACTGAATCTATGCAAGTTATTACTTTGATTTTTATTTTTAGTTATTGGAAATAAACTTCTAGATTAAAAATGCTTCAATTTTAACAGTACGATACAGTGTCAATCTGAACTAGGGAATCTACCATGTAGTTTTATCTTTTAAGTCCATGCAATGCAAGTCATTTTCCACATCTAAATCATTTGTCAGGAAATTAAAGTAGTCTCACGTTCCTGAAGCCAGAGGAGCAATGATTTAATTTGTATGATAACTAGTTAAAGTAAGCATGATTGCACCTTCCACCCAACTCAATTGAACCATGGAAGGCAAGATTAAATAAATTGTTGCAACACTTTCCACGGAGGCCATTTAGCTCATCAACATTCACATTGTAGTTTCTTCACTCTCTGTGATGGTGTGGTCCCTTTAAGGGGGTAATTGCTGAGGGCCACATGATCAGGCTGGGCCGTATGGAATGGCAACGTGGGAAGCCGAGCCAACCAAGTGCACGTCCTGGGTTGGGGAGGATTTTCAAATGGAGCCAGGGAGAAGTGGAGAGTTGTAATGTATTCTGTTCTGTCAGACCCTTATTTGCATATATCTATTTATCATTGTTAATAGACAACCTTAAGCCACAAGGAGTCGCTTTCAAAGTTATTATACTGGCAACGAGAAAAAACTGCCACTTGTCGTTGGGGATCACGGTGTGTAGTTAGAGGGGGAGGAGAGTTGAGTGGCTAAAATATGAAGAAGCAAGGTATATGTGCACATAAAAATGTCTTTAATTTGAAAGATTGAACCATTTGATCCAGAAATGGAAAACTGGGGACAGTACATCGAAAGGCTGTGTTATTTCTTTGTAGCTAATAAAATCACAGCAAAAGAAAAGTGAACGATTACACTGCTCACAGCCTGCAAACTTACAGCGAGTGAAAAGTCTAACATCACCTGATATTCCAAACTCAGTGGGCAGGATTTTCTGACTGCGCTCTCCCCAAGACCAGAAAATCCCACCTGAGGTCAATGGACCTTTGCATGGTCCCGCCCCGCTCGCTATGATCCCTATTACCGGTGGGACAGGAAAATTCTACCCATAGTCTTTTGACCAGATAGTTGAATTGATCAAAAATCATTTTAACTCCCCGCTCTCAATCATTATGATGAGATACAAATTTCATTCAGCAGCTCGGGAGCTGGGGAAAACAGTCAGGGGAGAGCAATGGCTTGTTTTTGATGTGGGGGAGAACACTCCCACGAAGCTTGCTGATGCAGAAATTATGTATGTTACAGATGTAATAAGAAGGGTCATTTACAAGCATGGTGTAGAGTGAAGCAGTCAGGACAGAATATGCACAAACAAACCCCACAATAGTTAGTTTAGCTCCTTTAAAAAAAACTGGATGCGGACCCCAACGTGCGATGAGAGTCCTGTACTCAAAACCAGGTTCAACTGATTAAAATGCTCCCTATAAAGATAGCCTTGGTGGTAAATGACCGATCTCCTAAAATGGAAGTTGACAAACAGGGAATAGACATATCATTACATTCAAAAATGCCTCCAAGTTGAGCAAGTGAAGAGCCACATTGTCTACATATACAGGAGAGACATTGAGGACCTCAGGGTCATTAACAGTTACCAAGTCCTACAAAAATCAAACAATGCATCTATCTGTTCTGGTGATTGAAGGTCACAGACCTTGCCTAATGTGCTGTGATTGGCTTAAGAAGATTAAATTAAATTGGTTGGAAATATTAAACCTAATATTAAACCTAATAAAACTAACCTCCTACAGGAAGGAGGTTTTCAGCAGTTACTGTGTAGGTTTTCCAAAATGAGCTAGGACATATAAAGTGGGGTGGGGGGTGGGGGAGTGGGGTGGGGGGTGGGGGGGTGGGGGGGTTGCTAAAGCCAAACTTAATCTGAATCCCAATGCATCGCTTACATTATTTTCAAACCCGCCCAATGCCCTATGCACTTCATCAGAAGGTTGAAATTAAACTTGGAAGATTGGAAGGTTTAGATTGTATAAATCTTGTTCTCCTAATGGGCTGCACCCATAGTCCCAATCCTCAAACTGAATCTTATTGTAAGAATTTGTGGGGAATATGAATTAACAGTCAACTGAGCAGCTCTGATAGACTCCATTTCTAGAATTGAGGACCTGTACACCAAACTACCCAGGGGTTTAAAATATACTAAGTTAGACCTCAGTCATGTCTAGAGCAACTGGAGTTGGATGAAGATTCCCAGAGGTTAGTTACTATCAACACCCACAAGGGTTTTTATACCAGTAAACATATTTACCTTTTGGGGTCTCATCAGCCTGTGCTATTTTCCAGCGTACAAACCCTAATGTAGTGGTGTATCTAAATGATGTTCTAATTACAGAGGCTCACCTGAAGAACACAGATCAAACTTAGGGGAAGTTTTGAGAAGATTTAAAGAAGCAGGTGTCTATTTGAAATGAGAGAAATGCACTTTCCAGGCAGATGAAGTTACATATTTCAGTTTTAGGGTAGACGCTAAAGATTTACATCCTTTGGAGGATAAAGTTAAAGCCATCAAGGAAGTGTCACAGCTGAAAATGTATCAGAGTTAAAATAGGGAAGGAGCAGCAGGGGTTTAAAAGCAGCTGGCTTTACTTAGCAGTCAATGGACTAGGGACCGATCTGCACTCTGCATCCGTTGAAAGGTGTTCAGGTATCACTGTAAATAAAAGGATGATTGGTGATGGAAATCTGGCCTCTGTAAGATTATTACATGGAGCAACCAGCAGTTTCAGTAATTGAGGAGACAGAGACTACAGCGGAGGATCTCGACCCCGGGTTAATGAGTTTGCCTTCCACAACTGTTCAACCAGACTCATCATTTACTGAAGAGAGGAACACAGGATTTAGACATTCTACTAGGGTCTGGAAATCCCCGGAGCAACTGAACTTGTGGTGAGTTTTTCTTGGGTAAACTTGATATCTGTTGTAACTTGCATGTCTATGTTAATGTTCCTTTTGTTTCATCCATAAGACCCATAAGACATAGGAGTCTGCTCCGCCATTCAAATCATGGCTGACATTTTTCTCGCAGGTTTATTTAGTAGCACAAGCTTTCGGAGCTTTGCCCCTTCATCAGGTGAGTGATGAAGGGGCAATACCCCGAAAGCTCGTGCTACCAAATAAACCTGTTGGACTTTAACCTGGTGTTGTGAGACTACTTACTGTGTCTACCTCAGTCCAACGCCGGCAACTCCACATCATGATATTTTTCTCATCCCCATGTTCCTGCCTTTTCCCCGTAACCCCTGATCCCCTTATTAATCAAGAACCTATCTATCTCTGCCTTAAAGACACTCAATGACCTGGCCTCCACAGCCTTCTGTGGCAAAGAATTCCACAGATTCACCACTCTCTGGCTAAAGAAATTCCTCCTCATCTCTGTTTTAAAGGATCATCCCTTTAGTCTGAGGTTGTGCCCTCTGCTTCTAGTTTTTCCTACTAGTGGAAACATCCTCTCCACATCCACTATCCAGGCCTCGCAGTATCCTGTAAGTTTCAATAAGATCCCCCCTCATCCTTCTAAACTCCAATGAGTACAGGCTCAGAGTCCTCAACTGTTCCTCAAATGACAAGTTCTTCATTTCATTCATGTGAACCTCCTCTGGACCCTTTCCAAGGCCAGCACATCCTTCCTTAGATATGGGGCCCAAAACTGCTCACAATACTCCAAATGGGGTCTGACCAGAGCTTTATACAGCCTCAGAAGTACATCCCTGCTCTTGTATTCTAGCCCTCTTGACATGAATGCTAACATTGCATTTGCCTTCTTAACTGCTGACTGAACCTGCACATTAATCTTTAGAGAATCTTGAACAATGACTCCCAAGTCCCTTTGTGCTTCTGATTCCCAAGCATTTTCCCATTTAGGAAATAGTCTATGCTTCCATTCCTCCTTCCAAAGTGCATAACCTCACACTTTTCCACATTGTATTCCATCTGCCACTTCTTTAACCACTCTCCTAACCTGTCCAAGTCCTTCTGCAGCCCCCTGCTTCCTCAATACTACCTGTTCCTCTACATATCTTTGTATCGTCTGCAAACTTAGCAACAGTGCTTTCGGTTCCTTCTTCCAAATCGTTAATATATATTGTGAAAAGCTGCAGGTGAACTCAGGAGTTGGGCGGGGGGGGGGGAGGGGGGAAGTAGTGTAGTGATGTGGCCCCTTTAAGGGGTGATTCCTGAGGGCCACGTGATCAGGACGGTTCCTATGGAGTGGCAGTGTGGGAAGCCAAGCCAACCAGGTGCAAGGACACCCATCCTGGATCAGGGAGGAACCATAGTTGGAGCCAGAGAGAAGGGGAGAGTAGTCTTGTATTCAGTTCTGTCAGACCCTTGTTTGTATGTATCTATTTATTGTTGTAGATAAACCCTTTATAACTTTAAGCCACAACAATTTGCCTTCAAAGTCATTACACTGTCCTACCTTCCTGTTATTATTCTACTCTTATCCTGATGGTTCTTGCCTGGAGGCAAGCAGCTTGTTCACTTCTAACCAGTGGAACGTGGTTTCTGCTGAGTCCATGCTGGGTTAGCAATCACTTGCAAGTACAAATTGTATTGTGCTGTTAACCACCATGGTGGAAAAGAGTTCCTGGTGTTTACTGCCCAATTAGTGAAGGTAAAAAACAACATATATTTATATAGTGTCTTTCATGTAATGAAACATTCCAAGATACTTCACAGGACCATTATAAAACAGAGCAAGGCATTGAAAATTTAAGAAATGTATTAAAACAAGAAAGAAAAATAGAAAGGCAGAGAGGTATAGAGAGGATATTCTAGAGCTTAGAATCGAGGCAACTGAAGGCTCAGCTGTCAATAGTGGAGCAATCATTATTGGGGAGCCTGTCCACAAGACCCAAATCAGGAGTGTAATGAAATACTCCCCAGTTGCCTGGATGGGTGCCGTTCCAACAATACTCAAAAAGCTTGACACCATCCAGGACAAAGCAGCCCTCTTAATTGACAGCATATCTACAAACATTCAATCTCTCCACCACCGACACTCAGTAGCAGCAGTGTGTACTATCTACAAGATACACCGCAGCAATTCACCAAAGATCCTTAGACAGCACCTTCCAAACCCACGACCACTTCCATCTAGAAGGACAAGGACAGAAGATACATGGGAACACCACCACCTGCAAGTTACCCTTCAAGCCACTCCCCATCCTGACTTGGAATATATCACCGTTCTTTCAAAGTCGTTGGATCAAAATCCTGGAATTCCCTCCCTAACGGCATTATGGGTCAACCTACAGCACATGTACTGCAATGTTTCAAGAAGGCAGCTCACCACCACCTTCTCAAGGGCAACTAGGAATGGGCAATAAATGCTGGTCAGCCAATGTCCCATGAATGAATGAAATAAAGTACAATAGGCTAGCATTAGAGGAGTGTCAATATCTCAGAGAGATTGGAGGAGATTACAGAGATAGGAAGAGATGAAACCATGGAGAAATTTGAAAACTAGGATGATAATTTTAAAGTCAAGATGTTGCTTGACCAAGAGCTAACGTAAATACAGCAACAAGACTTGGTGTGAGTTAAGACACAGATAGCAGGGTTTTGGATGACCTCAGGTTTCTGGAGGGTAGAATGTGGGAGACCAGCCAGGAGAGCATTGGAATAGTTGTATCTCGAAGTAACAAAGGCATGGATGGAGTATCAACAGCTGAGATAGGGGTGAAATCGGGCAATGTTACAGAGGTAGATCAAGGCCTCAAAGAGTGGGCATGGAGGGTTCAACCTTAGCTCAGGTTCAAATATGACTCAAGGTTGCAAACAGATTGGCTTAATCTTAGACTGTTGCCTGCAAGAGGACTGGAGATGGTAGTTATGGAATGAAGCAAGGACTAAAAACAAAGGCTTCAGTCTTTCCAATATTATTTGGAGGATATTTCTGCTCATTTAGAACTGGATATTCAATAAGCAGTCTGATAATTTAACAACAGTGGAGGAACCAAGAGAGAAGATGGGGAGGTAGACAGGGCGCTTGTCAGCATATATGTAAAAACTAACACCGTGCCTTTGGATGATGTCATCAAAGGGCAGCACGCAGACTAGAAATAGGAAGGGAGACCAAGGAATGTTCCTTGTGGGATACCAGAGGTCATGGTGTGAGAATAGGTAGAGAAGCTATTGCATGTCATATTCTGGCTATGATTAGGTGGATGAGAATGCAAGCTCATGAGAACTGTCCTACCCAGCTGGACAACAATGGAAAGGCATTGGAGGGGATGGTGTGCTTAACTATGCCAACGGTCGTAGAGAAGTCGAGTAGGGTAAGAAGGGAAATTTTCCCTTTGTGCTCAAACTCATGATTTCTAGTTGTTCAAGAACCAACTGGTGACTGCCCTCTGAAGCATGAAACAAGGTAAGATCTCTTTGGGATTAAGTTGGCTGCAAAATGACTGGCATGGAACTGGTGGTTGCAACGAAGTCAATCTTCTGTAACATACTCAATGGGCAGAATTTTACAAACCCATGCACAAAATCATGTTTGGGAGGATACGACCTCAGCTGGGAACCTGCCCATTCACCTATAAGGCCCTTAAGTGGCTGCACCTATCCTCAATTTTTAGGCTGGCAGGAGGAGGTGTGGGTAGGGTGGGAAAGTGACATTTGCACTTTTCCGCATCCAGGGCGGGAAGTGGGGAGAGGCCTCACTCTTAAGGCCCCCTCTGAGTTGGTACACCTTCCTCCTGGGACATTGGAGATCTGGGATCCTCTCCCTCCACCCCCGCCCCCGGCTTACTCCCCGACACTGCAATCGCCTCCCCCAACCCCCACCCCCAACATCACTAGGCATCCCCTATGCTACTTTCTGGGAGACCTGGAACCTACCTTTTCAAAGAGTCTCAGCCAGCATGCTGCAGTACCGCTTCTGGCCACTGCAGTGTTGTACCTGGCCAGGTTGCAATGCTTTTGGCCAATGACTCT
Organism: Mustelus asterias; assembly: GCF_964213995.1. Classification (NCBI taxonomy): domain Eukaryota; kingdom Metazoa; phylum Chordata; class Chondrichthyes; order Carcharhiniformes; family Triakidae; genus Mustelus; species Mustelus asterias. Next base: position 79,375,467 of record NC_135806.1, on the reverse strand, counting down.
CACAAATGGGACTTCATTCCAATGATGGATGGCAGCCCCACCCACTGCCAATCAATGCTCAAGTGAACGTTAAATGGCAATGGGACATAACAGAGTTGCCGGCTGCGCATTTGGTGCTAACTCTCAGGATGGCGAGCACTGACCATTCATCATCCTTCAAATTCTACATAGTGATCTACACCTGAACTCATGCAGTTTCATACTAGTGTGGAGAACTGTTGATGGCTGACCAACAAAACCAATCATTAATGGGACCAGGATGCGTATACTTGTAACTTACAGCTGATATTTTTCTCCTTAATTTCAGGTATCCCTGCAAGTTGATCAGTCAGTTGTTGGTGGACATCCTACAAAAAACCTACATGCTCTCTACCAGTAACCTGTGTTGTTTTAATTGGCTCAGGTTTTTAAATACTTATTAACCTTGGCTCTTGTCATTCTCCCAAATGCTTTTGCATCTTTCAAAGGCAAAGGAGCGAAACAGTAGCCACTCTGGTTTGAAAAATTGAGCAGTTCCTCTCGAACAAAACACTTCCTGAAAGACCAGAACAAGACAGGTTTTTAATACCAATTAGATATGGGCACATCGCGTGTACTGCATGCTCCGTGAACAATGGGACTTTGTGTGGGGATTTATTAACATGCCACTAACTTTTAATTGGCTATATAAATGAAGCTCTTGCATATTCTGTGCAAGAGCAATTAAAACTGATGATCAATTAGGTAGTAAATTTGCACAATACTATTTTCAGTGGCGAGCTCGTAATTTTAAAACTACTGGATTTACTGCCCCTTCATTTCTGTTTGGTGTCATTGGGAAAAATCCTACTAGTGAAAAATTCTCCCCCATAGTATATTTTTAAATACAGTAATTAATTGAATGGATATTTGTTGCGGAAGATTTTCAGTAGTTTTCCCTTGTCTGGCATTACCTGTGTTATACATCATGCCTCCACTTAGAAAGTTGTTGGGTTCTTTGCTTCTGAAAGCCTGCCTGTGCTGCTATTAACAATAATTTTGGACCTCGTGAATGGAGATGAAAAAAATCTCTGCTACTTATAGGGCATTGATTAGCACATCAAGTTCTTGTACTCTATTATAAAAGAACTATTGATCTAGAAATTGAATCATAGCCATTTTATAAGGGGCAGGGATTACAGTGCCTGTGCCAGTTAAGGTCAATGCTAATTATAATCATTTGTGCATGTAGCCAGTGCTTATGCTATTCATTGTCTTCATGCCTAGTTGATGGTAATAGGGTGATATCAGGTGTCTATGAAGCTACTTAAAGTTATAGGTAGCACCATTTCAAAGGGGAGGTACATTCTGACTACAGGAATTCAAGAACAACTTGAATAACAGATAGCTGAAGGAGATAATAATCAGGTTGCACCAGAGGCTGTTGTACAGCCAGTGGAGAGGAGGAGAGACATCCCTTTGTCCCTCAGGGAGCAGCAAGTCATCCAGACATCTACTGAGAAGAGATTGCTGAGTATGTTCATATCATAAGCAGTGCAATGAGAATATGCCTGTCATGCCAAGAAAATATCAATGGTACAACTGCAGTTGTTAAATTAAGAAAACTGCTCTCAATCTTTTTGATCATAACTGTGCCATTTACGAGCCTCATTACTTGTAGCACTCCCAGTGCCCATAATAGTGTTCCCCTTCCCCCACTGCCCTTTACTCTCTTACAATCACTACATCAGATTTCACCAAATCTCCTTCACATAATGCTCACACTCACAATTACAAGCCTCACTTACCCACATCTAAAGATCTCACACACAGACTATCAGCTATTCTACCAAAGCAGCAACATTTGCCATTGTTTTGGTTGTTGCGGGCAAGCTGGCCATTGCAAAAATGGAATCCCTTTATATTCAAAAAGATGCCAGTCTGATGACAAGGAACAAAGTAATGTTGGTGCAGTCTATGGCACATTGCACCTGCATCTATCCACAGAGAAAAAAAGTAGATGTTCTCCTGATGGAAAGGGCCTCAACAACCTCCCTGTTACAAAGGTGGAGTGCGAATGTGCAGATGTCACTGATGTCATCTGCTGTAGTCTGGAGGGAGCCTACTGTATCATAGTTCAGAGCTTTGGTAACCCTGACAATCAAAGGCTGTGCTGTCCATGCCCTTCTTGTGGCTCAGGTTGAAGTTTCAGCAGATCACATTGTCTGGTGATATCCTCCTTTAAGAAGCAGAGGTATCTGACAATTGTTAGAAAGTGTTTCCTGAAGACTGATTGTGTGTTTGGCCTCCTCCATAGTGTTTTATTCATCCCTCTTCTCCCAGCTTTCCTTACGATATCCTGTCTTCTTTATTCTCTCCTGCATCCTCCAATGTGAATCCTAACAGACCACCCATGACCGAGTGAAATTGGTTTGAAGGCAGCCAAAATAGTTTAGGGCTTGTGATATGTGGTAAGCCGAAGACATGTTAAAGTATGTTCAGAAATTACCCAACAGCTAAAAAATACAACTAACCTGCGCATAGCAAATATGTCTTTAAAATAGTCTCATGCAAGGTCCTGTCTGTTCCCACCTTGAGTTGCAGATTGAGTCAATCATATGATGAATCGATAAATCAAAAGACCAATGTTACCACCAAAGTATTCAACAGCAATAGATTTCTTATTTAAATATTGGCCGTTTTGTGCTGGTGGAGAGGGTCTTTTTCACTAAAATACAGCTTCAAATGGGTTCTTGTGCCCCCATTTCACTGAGTGGTAACTGCCAATGATCATCCCAAGTACTTTCCTCAGTTTGCGGAGAGTTTGTAAAATCCACCCTCAGTGATAAAGCCTGCTCCAAAGATTCTTCTTTCCTCAGTCATGCCAAGACAAATGTCCAGGAATCCTTTGAAGTACCAGAGACTGCCAGTCCCAACATCTGGCTGTGATAGCTTACAAACAAAAAAACATCTTCCCTTTGTTGACCACACAAAACTGCTGTCTGTCTGTGCTGTTTATTGATTTGTAGGGAAACCTATAACCCGATCTCAAAAATGGCTTCTTCTATCTTCTCTCCCATTGTACTGTGAAACAGATTAACTATGCATCCAGATAGATGTTATTAACTTCAACTCCCTGTCATCAATGGACAGTTTACAGTACAATGGTTTACAACCGATGCCTACATCCTGGAACTATGGGAAATTCATGTCTACTCATTGTAAACTCCGAGACTGCTGTCTCTAAATGTAAATGCTATGCATCTTCTCCACAGTAAAACAATCTAAACCTTCCTTTGATCTCCAACAACCAAACCACCCAGGTTGTCAGAACAGGCCGCATGACACCTTCATTTAAATTTAACGATTCTAGGGGGAGTTCTCCGGTCATTCATGCCAGCAGGATTCTCCTGCCCCACTGGCAGTGCACCTCATCCCGTGGATTTTGTGGTGGCATGGGGTGGTTACAATGGGAAATCCCATTGACAGCAATGAGACAAGAGAATCCCGCCACCAGGAAATGGCATGCCCCTCCCACCACTGAGAAACACACATCTGGGAGGTCAGAAAATTCCCCCACGTCTCAAAATCTAACAAGTGATGAGGCTTAAAAATACTATAATTGTAACACTTGGGTGACTTTAAGTTTATGGAGGTAGAATGTGGGAGGTTGCCCAAAAACACATTGGAATAATCAAGTCTCAAGGTGGAAATAGACCATCTCTGTTAAGGCATGGATATATGGTTAGAAGCTCATTACCTTGTTACAAATTACACCAGGGTTCCAGCCAATCTGGTTCAGTTTCAAACAATTGCCAGGGGGTGGGATGGAGTCGGTAATGAGATAATGGAGCTGTAGAGATGACCAAGACAATGGCTTCTGACTTCCCAATGCTTAATTGAAGGTGATGTCTACTCATCCAATATTGGATGTCAGACAAGAAGTCTGGTAATTTAGCAACTGTAGCCAAAATGTAATCATTAAGCAGGCAGCAGCAATGAATCATTTAGTTTAGTACACAATAGAAGTTGGCTAACTAAGGATCTGTTGCTATCATCTTTTGGCAAAGCAACTTTTCCATTTCGACTGGACCTCCTTGGTTAGAAATGCCTTCTTCTCATAGGTTGAATTTCCAAAGACTAGCTTGTCCTTCCCAATGGAGTTCCTCCTTGACATGTTGCCCATTTTTTCATAAAGCACAAATGCAGTTAATCTTCGCCAGCTGACTCTCTGCTTACATAAGAATTTGACATTGAGTGATTACATGCAATTTGAAAGATTCATGACTGTGATAAAGAGGGGAGGTGAGATTGATCGTTTCAGCAGGGAGTATGGAGAAGGGATTGTTAGTGATCATGTAATCTATTCCGGGGAGTTGATGGACTGACAATTGTGCTTGTGTTAGACAATTGTCTGTACTGGTAGTACATGCAATCCTGAATCATTGATTCTGCCAATTTGACAATACACAAGGTGGGGTCGTGAGACAATTATATTTCTTCCTAAATCATACTGCTGATCTGCAGGTTATTGAACTGACACTCATCAAGTCAGACACTTCAATCTACTGTGCCCTCACTGTTCCACAAGATTACCTCTTCTTCTGGATGCAAAATACCATGACCTTCTAGCGTTTGTCAATGTTATCAGAGCGTCATAAAACTCCTGCCACACTTTCAGATTGTTTTATTTTTGTTCCAATTATTTCTGCCTGGCTCTGATAACAATTCTCATTAGGAAGAATGAGGACCTGTCTGTGGTCAGGAGATACACCTCCTGCTTCATTATTTTTTGAACCTAAAGGGCACAATGAATGAGAAGATTTTAGGACATAATGGGCAAGAATTTGCCGGAAAAATAATGGTCAGTTAAAGATGCATGTCATTGTTTGTGCTTGCGAGAGGAAAGAGATAAGTCTTGACTTGCAAATTGCCACAAATAGCTGCATGATTTGAGCAGCTCCCAACGTTTGTCTTGCAAAAAAACACAATCACCCCCTCAATCTCTCCATGAACATCAAGGACTTGCTAAATTTGCACCGTAAATACTCACTGCGGAAAGTTAATGCCTGCATTCCAGGATGTAAATCTCCTGTTAATGAAGAGATTTATGTTCATGATGTTCAATTGTGGAGGTCCAGAAAGGGAGCAATTAAAACTGTAAAGGTAGCAAATTACTGTGAGACAATTTTTAAAAAATCTTACTTTTCTGTTCTGTGTCTCTTTTCTCACTCTTCATCCAATATTTGCTTCCCTTTATTTATCTTTCTCTTTAATTTTAACCTGACTCTAATCGACCCTATTTATGTCTCTGTCATTTGCTCTGTTGATTTCTCTATCTTTAAATCTCATTGGTTAAGGACTGTTGATCTTATTATTCACTATGTCCCTGATGTCCTGTCGAGCCCATTATCAATATGCAGCAATTTGTGAGGCAAGGTTAGTTGGAGGAAATGGGTGAGGGAAAAATCCAACACATGCCATTCACCAGAGGAGGCCTTGCTCCAGCAGATTTCGAGTTATTAGAATACCACTTCTTCCCTGACATATTTTTCGATCGACATGGTTTAATTTATTCTGTTTGAATCGGCCTCACTTCACGGTGGCAACTTGAATATGGAATAATGAAAAGCACTGAAATTGCATGAAACTCTGCATCTGCTCCAGGTTTTACAGAGTCTCTCAGACAATTGGAACTGTCCTTTGGGCTTGCATATAATCAAACAAATTATCAACAGGATTGCAGCTTTTGTTGCCGAAGCCACGGGATGCATAGATGTTGTGAATTTGTGCTTTATCGGAGGAACTTCTCTTCTCTTCACTTTTTAAACAGTTACTGAAATATAACTTAGTCTGATAGCTCTCTACTTTGGAAGCCATTGAAATGACACTGGTGGATGCTGTATAAATATGTCCCCATACAAGATCAGGATTTATTTATTTTGTTTCTCCCATTTATTCCTGTTAATTATCTTTTTTTTTAAACCAAACTTATAAACATTCTGCAATAATTATTCACTGTAATGGCTACAAATGTTTTATTTGCTATTAGTTGGAGTATTATTTGTCATGGCTGAAAACGTGAAAATAAAAACTGCAGATAAAAAACCCATGATGTTAAAGAATATTCTAGAAATCAACAGCAGTCCAATCAGCATCTTTAAAGAGAAATAAACTGTTATTGACATTTCAGGTTTATAATCCTATATCCTGTAGGGAGTTAAAGTAAAGCCCAAGTTAAAGGTACAGGATTCACAATGCCTGATTGCATTATACCCACTCAGTGTGATGCTTGTGTATTACCACAATGCAGCACGCAGTTCAGTGCTAACTGCTCTGTTAAGCATTTGCACGCTTAGCTTCCTGACAGCTTGGTACAAATTGTAGCTTGCTCAGACTACTTAATTGCATCCCTCAAAGGAGAGATGCATTGAGGCTGAAGCAGGTGGTGAAAGAACTTGTACAGGACTCTAAAATCGGCCCCGCTGGTGGAGGAGGTGGTTAAGAAGGCGTATGGTGTGCTGGCCTTTATCAATCGAGGGATTGAGTTTAGGAGTCCGGGGATAATGATGCAGCTATATAAGACCCTCGTCAGACCCCACTTGGAGTACTGTGCTCAGTTCTGGTCGCCTCATTACAGGAAAGATGTGGAAAAGATTGAAAGGGTGCAGAGGAGATTTACAAGAATGTTGCCTGGATTGAGTGGCATGCCTTATGAGGATAGGCTGAGGGAGCTCGGTCTTTTCTCCTTGGAGAGACGTAGGATGAGAGGAGACAAAATAGAGGTATATAAGATGTTGAGAGGCATAGATCGGGTGGACTCTCAGAGGCTTTTTCCCAGGGTGGAAATGGCTGCTACGAGAGGACACAGGTTTAAGGTGCTGGGGGGTAGGTACAGGGGAAATGTTAGGGGGAAGTTTTTCACACAGAGGGTGGTGGGTGAGTGGAATCGGCTGCCGTCAGTGGTGGTGGAGGCGAACTCAATAGGGTCTTTTAAGAAACTCCTGGATGAGTACATGGGAATTAATAGGATGGAGGGTTGTAGGTAGGCCTAAAAGGTAGGGATATGTTCGGCACAACTTGTGGGGCCGAAGGGCCTGTTTTGTGCTGTAGTTTTTCTATGTTTCTAGGTCACTCTGACGTGGAAAAAAATTGAACAAAGGCACACCATGAGGTAACGTGAGCACCAAGGTTCTGGAGTCTTTGCTGGAGGAGATGCAAAGGAAGAGAGAAGTGCTGTATCCACAAGAAACCCTCAATACTAAAGTTTAGAAGATGGTGGAGCAATATAGTGCTGGGAATTTACCGCCAAGGATCTGAATGTAATGCCTGAAAACGTTCTATGATCTCCCACAGGTGGTCAGGCTCCATGAATTCATTTTCAAATGTCATGGCCAGAATTTCATGCGGTTGTCCTGATTGTTCGTTAAATGGGGCATTTGGAGGGCATCCCAGCATCATCATAGCGCCTCACGATATTTCAGTTGGCAGGTGTGTGCGAAAGAACTACACCGACCAACACTTAAATGGCGAAGTAAGGGTATTTAAATGGCAATTGACTGCTTTTAGTGGGCCATGTGAAGTTATGCTCAGCGCAAGACTACGTGGCCAGGCGACCTTCATGCTTTAATGGATTCTACATCTAGGGCAGATAAAAGGCCCACAGGCAGATGCAAAGGTGACTATTTAAGAGTTTGGCTGTGAGTGGTTTGCATCTACACTCCAGAGCCTTCTGCAAATAAGCCCCTTCAGTGCAGAAACCTGCGACAATATCAGCACAGAAATGGGGATTATGGACTCTGCTGGAGGGACCTCCTCAGAAGAGGAGGAGAGGACCAGAAGAGAAAGGATCAGTTGCCTGCAGGCAGTGTCCCAGAGTCAGACCTATGGACCAAAAGGAGCAGGCAGAAATGGAGCAGGGCCAGCAGGAAGTGCAAGGCAGAAGGGTCCGGTGACCAGCAGGTGACCATTACCCAGCAGGCAGAGTCTCCAGGAAGAACTCCTGCTGCCTGGACTTCAAGGTTCAATGCTGAAGAAGGCTCTGCCTCTACAGGGACACTATCACCTCTATCTGTGACATGGTTGGCCATGAAATACCCTCTAACTGTGTAGGTGGTCACCCTATATCAGTTGCTCTAAAGGTGACAGTGGCCCAAAATGTTTACACCTCAGGTTCTTTCTGGGGTCAGCAGGAGATCTCCCAGATGGCTAATCACAGCTGGTCACTGACATCCTACTTACCCCTCATCTCACAATCCCTTCTGATTTGCAAGCTACAAATGGTATAAGAATGCACGGTTTGCTTCCCACATCCACCTCCCAGCCCTTCATCCCCAACAGAACCCTTTCCTGTGTCTTTCTCCTTTCAGATATACATAAAACCCCAGGAGCTGCCACCTGACCAGGCAAGGGTAGAAGAACAACAAGGGGAAGAGCAACAAGACAGTGATGATGAAGAAACATCATCACCTGATCTCACACTCACAACCACCAGCTCAGAAACTGCCCCTGTGTATAATTGACACAAATGACATCAAGATTGGATGGGTGGTTAACAGTGAGGCAGAGTGTCTTGGGCTACAAGAAGATATAAACGGAATAATCAAATGGGTAGATAAGTTTCAGATGGAATTTAACCCTGAAAAGTGTGAGGTGATACACTTTGGAAGGAGTAATTTGACAAGAAAGTATTCAATGAGTGGTAGGACACCAGGAAGTTATGTGGAACAAAGGGACCTTGGTGTGGTTGTCCACAGATCTCTGAAAGTGGAAGGGCATGTTAGTAGGCTGGTGAAAAAGGCATATGGGACACTTGCCTTTATCAATTGAGGCATAGGTTACAAAAGCAGGGAAGTCATGTTGGAGTTGTATCAAACTTTGGTGAGGCCACAGCTAGGGCATTGTGTGCAGTTCTGGGTGCCACAGTATCGGAAGGATGTGATTGCACTGGAGAGGTTGCAGAGGAGATTCACCAGGATGCTACCTGGGATGGGACATTTAATTTATGAAATGAGGTTGGATAGAGTTGGGTTGTTGGAGCAGAGAAGACTGAGGGGTGACTGATCGAGGTGTACAAGATTATGAGAGACATGGACAGAATGGACAAGGAGCAGCTATTCCCCTTAGTTGAAGGGTCAGTCACAAGGGGACATAGGTTCAAGGTGAGGGACAGGAGGTTTAGGGGGATGTGAGGAAAATCTTTTTTACTCAGAGGGTGGTGATGGTCTGGAATGTGCTGCCTGGGAGAGTGGTGGAGGCGGGTTGCCTCACATCCTTTAAAAAGTATCTGGATAAACACTTGGTACATCATTATATTCAGGGCTATGGGCCAAGTGTTGGCAGATGGGATTAGGTGGAGTTCGGGTGTTTCTAATGTGTTGGTGCGGACTCGATTGAAAAAGGGCCACGTCTGCACTGTATGATTCTATGATAATTTAGAGAAGATCATAGAGGCTGATATTTACAAGTGAAACACTGGACACAAGTTTCCTTCAGCCAAACAAGGTGGCAGGAGGTTTCAGTCAGCAGAGGGTGAATGGGGCTTGCAGGGTCAAGGTGGGTGGTGTTATGAGGGTGCTAGTTCATCAGAGGACAGATTCACACACCAATTCTACTGCATAGGGCGCAGAGGAGCAATTTGTTGGGCAGGCTACAGAAGAAGGCTGATGGGGATGGACATGTACAATGGAATGCTTGGTACATTGGCAGTCAGAAAAGCTGCATCAGTGTTAAAGGACATAGAGGACAGAGGCACCAAACTTGGCATCGGGCTTTGTGCAGAAATTGAGCTAATCTTTTCTAGCATGGAAGTGGTGGACAACTCCGTTAGCAAACTTGCGGACCAAACCCTGATGAAGCATGCGATGACCGCTGCCTCAGATTCCATTGCAGCACAAGGTGAAGCAACGTCTGAACATCTACAGTGGGAGTTCAGACTTCCGATGTACAAGTTCAAAATGCTCTCATGCACACTCAACTTACTGCTGTGTAAGCTCAGACTGCTGCCATCAGGGCTGTGGGTACCAGTGGCCAAAAGTTAAATCTAAATTAAACATTCCAAACATTGTTTCTAAATCCAAAACATACAAATGTAAACTAATCACCTTTGCCCATTCCCTTTATACAGATCTTCCATGTTCTTTTACCTGTGCTATGGTTCCTCCCAATAGAAAAAAAAGCAGTAAAAACTGGGAATTAAGGGTACTGGTCTGAACTGGTCGCTTATAACTTAAAATGGAATGCCAGTATTACCCAAAAGGCTGCAGTATGGCTGGTGGAAGGCTATTGGCTTTTATGTAAGAGAGTTGGCATTGGAAGATAACCTCATAAAGCTCTGGGTCTAGCACTTTGAACTACACCACCTTGGCACTGACAGTATTAGTCTGAGTTGGCTGGTTGATAAACAGCAGGAGCATTGGCAGAGTAGCTGCGGTGAGAGGACAAATGCTGCCATGCAGAGAGAGGGCAGCAGGTTAGCACTCAAAAAACAACTGCCAATCCCCTGGAACACAACATAGCAATACTCATAACAATTGGCAGAGAGATTGCAGCTATTGTGAATTGTGATGGTTTTTATTTCCGTATTGATGGTGTGATGGCTGGGATCAGAGGGATGGTAAGGGTTGGTGAATGGGGAATTGGGGTTGTGTTTATTAGTATTGCAGTTGGAGCTGCTCACAGAAGGGACCCTGGCCAAGGTGCCTCTTCTCTACCTTAGAGTCATAGAGGTTAACAGCATGGAGACAAGACCTTTTCCCCTCCTAGTCCTCAGCTGCCCACCACCAGCTGGTGGATGGGCTGTGCCTTCAAGATGACCATGAACCTTGCCCCCCCCCGCCACCGCCATTATGCTAAATAGAGCAGGTTTCCTGCGGAGCAGGCCCGGCAGCAGAAACAATGGTTCATCATGCAAATGCCTTCATACTTTTCAGACCAGGAGGCTGTTTTTGGACATTCAGTGCCTTCGTGATGACGTTAGTTATTAAGTCTAAACCAACTAACACAGGCAAGGAGGACATGTGGAACATATTTCCAGGTTTCTGGAAGTGGGTTTGGATGCCTGGATAATGAGAACATTGATCAGAAGTGTATAGAGGCTGATATCCCATTTAATGTCTTCTGTCTTTTCCAGGGAGTGTTGGCGGAGAAGTTAGGTACCCTTGTAGCTGAGGCAACAGAACAATTAAACTAATTAAAGAGGCAATTCAAGAGGAATTTTCCGAGTGGAATCCTTCTATCGGAGGAGTCTCACACTGTCTCTCCAGTTCTGCAGTGAGGAGAAGGCAAGAACACAGTGGGAGGGATTTCCTCAGCCTAACTGGCAAGCTGTAAAGGCAACGATCGGTTACACTGAAGAGTATCGACAGGCTGAGACGGGCTTTGCCTTCTGTCAGAAAATGTTATCATCAGATGACAATGATTGACAAGTACCTGGAAGGCACTTCACTTTATCAGCACCTCAGTCACCTTCAGCTTCACTCTGCTCATGCACAAGTGCCTCAGGTGGCTCAGGCTCTGACAGCAGAACACTGCTGACATCGACAATCTTAGGATGCAGAACTGCCTTCATTCCCAGTGGACCAGGTGGGCAGGCATTGTCAATGCCTAAGAAGATGCCTGTGACTGGAGGGCCATTCCCTCTATATCCCACAAGCCCATGTCCCTGACTCTTACTCTACTGCTGTAAGGAGGGAAAACGGGTAGGTGGCTGTATTCGGAATAGCTTGTGTTCCAATAGCTTGAGTGTGATTCTGAGTGTCAGCTGCTCAGTTGGGGATATGGATTGCTGCAGGGAATGAGTGGAGCTGTGAGGTGTATTGACCTGAGACTTGTTATGCAGGGCCATGTTGGATAAGTTAGAGTGTGGAGTTTGACTCCTGACAGTGTTATGCTACTGTACCATCCACCTGATGTCCTGGATTGTCCTGGTACAAGATCTCCAGTTTAGAGTAACCACATGGTTGTGCTCTCTTCTTTTGCCACTTTCATCTATGCCTGCTTGATACAAGAAGGTCCTCATCCTCTCCCTTTAGGAGAGCTCAACTCACTGCAACCTCTCAACTCCCTCAGTGGGAAACTTTAAAACCCGAAAACCTGGTGAGATGCTCTAAAATATGCTGTGGTTTCTTTAAGGTGAAATCTTCTGACAGAGTGACCATGTTATCCCACCCAATCTCTCCAATTGGTTGAGTAATCCCAAGGTTTTAATTGGTTTCCTCTGAGCAGGAGCAATTGGAAATCCCATCGCTCTGGCGACCAGGTTCGTGACCTAAAAACATCTGGAAAAAAACTAAGATAGCAAGATCCTGCCCCACCTGTAAGTTGTTTTTAATTCCCCAGTTTATCTTGTCAACGCGACCAGCCTAACTTGCTCAACAACAATCTGCCACAGGAGTCGGTGCTTGCATTGGCCTTTTTTTAAATCATCGTTATGGAACAACATGCCCTGCAGCAAATCCCAGAAGATTTTCAATGCCACTGACAGCTCTGCTGACGCAGGGATTAATGCCAGACAAAGCAAACAGGACATGCACCAATGATCTGGACCTACGGGAATGCTACTTCCCAAGCTGGTGCCTCTGCTCCAAACCAGAGATAACAGCTGTGTTGATGTTCCACCTGAGCAATAACACGACTGGAAAAGAACTCGATGCTTCCTTCTGTGGAAGGCCCCTACCCAAAATAACTGGATAGAACTCTTAGCCATTGGCCTCATCTCATCAATATCAGCCAAAAAGTAAAAATCAGAGTGAGCCTGGTCAGGAGACTTGCTGGAATTTCATGGAGGAGCACAGCCAGAACACTTTGCACTGCAACAGTGGCCCAAGTCTACTCTACTGGAGAATAATTCTCTGCCTTATGGTCCTTCAGCCACCACATGAACATCATGGACATGCAGCTGGTATCAAGTGCAATGGTTTCAGTGAAGCTAAAGTTCATTCCAGCTGAATGGCTGTTGGTGCTGCCCTGCCAGTCATTCAGCCCAATGCCATTATGTTGTGCAAGATTGAAAAAAATCATGAGCCACTTCCCAAATGGCAAAGACTTGAAGAATCCACATAGAAAGTAACTCAAATCATGTTGTCCATTTCAGAAACAACAGCTAATATTCATGCAGCTGGTGTCAACCCACTATCCAGTTGGAAGGAACCAGGGAACATTTGCAGCATAAAAAACCGAGATCTCATCACTGACCCAACAGTGGACAGACTCTGTAAAGGGCATGAATGATGCAGCTGCCTGTTAGGCAAGATGCCCAATCGGAGTCGCCTAAAGGTTTGCTCCCCAATAATAGATATAGTGGCTCCTGTGGCTACCTCCATGTCTAGGGGGTGGCCATTGACCTGGAGTTTAATCTTGATTGAAGCTACTTTGAGTGTGGCGATGCAAGTTAGTTGTATTAATTCCTTGGCCTCGGGCTAATTTATTTGCAAACGATTTATTTATTTGCAGCTGCCTCCCGCCGGGAGTGGTTCATTCTGATGGGTTTACTCCTGCTCTCCACTAAAGGGGAATAGGTGGAAGATGAGGGACAGCCTGAATGTGATAGCGGCCATGAATTCCAGACCAAGGAACGTATCACATCAATAAACATGCTACGATCTCTTGAAGGAGGAACTTCATTCTTCAACTCAGCATTTCAGGACGCCATTGAATGGATAGCCAAACTAGACATCAGCTTAACCCCTCATATGAAAGTCATAGTAGAACAGCAATGGTTCATTCTTTCACATTTCATGTGGCAACATGACTTTCACTCATGAATACCACCCATGTCTGTAAGGTTGAGTATCAAAGTCGGAGCCATTAGCAGATGGCGGTTGTCATCTAATAACCTTCATTTGTATTTGCCATGGTGGTTCAGATGCAAGTGCCACAATAGACTGCCACATCAGACACCAAGGGGGAATTCTCCCAGCCCACTGTCTGCTCGAGTAGTGCAGTGGGCCGGGAGACATCAGCGGGGGCCGTTTTGTGGGCTTCCCGCTGGGCATCAGGGCCTCCGCGCGTCTCCGCAACTAAGATTTCCATCGTAATCAGCTCTGAGCTGGAAATCGGTACGAGGCTGATTACAATATGGAATTCCCCATTTGCATCCGATTGGGGGCCCAGGACAGAGTTCTCTGGCCCTGCCAGCGTTTCTCCCACCAGGCATTAGGCAGTGCCAAGGGATGGAGCCAGAGAGGTGGGGCCTGTTGGGGCAGGGCCTATTGGGGATGATCAGTGGGGGTGGGGCACATGTTGCCACTCTGCACTGGGGATGACTGGGAGAGGGAAGGGGAGGTGATCGGGGCTGGCCATCAGGATTGGCGGGGAGTTGGGAATGTCGGACAGGTTGGGGCAGTTGGAGGGAGGGGAGGCATGGGGGGCAGGGGGGGTTCATGGTTGACTGGGAGGGGATGGTCGGGGGTGGGGGGGGGTGGTGGGGGCAGCGATCCGGAGGCCAGCAGTGCAGGGCCAATGCGTGTGCGCCGATATCCGCACTGACAGATTGGCACATGCATAGTGGCCCACTCAACACTATGCTGCTGGCCTCTCAGGTGGGAATAGTCCCCGCCCCCGATTTCCAAAGTGAATCATGCTTGGGCACTCTGTGAAACACAGAGTGTCAGAGCTTCATTCTGGAAATCACGCTTAAAGACAATGGCAGGATTTATTCCCATTTTCCTGCATGTTGGGGACTTAGACATTTTTGGGAGAATCCCAGCCCAAGACTGTTGCTAAGATACCAGGCACTGATGTGCATGATTAATAGTGTTTGGCCACATACCAGTTGGACAGTGAAGGAGCAGAATTGTCTCCGGTCGGGGAATGTGTCAAGCTTGCAGTACCTACAATACGAGTACGTACGAATGCTCCCTTGCACCATAGAGCTAATTTTAGCAGGGAGGGTGCCAACACACAGTGGTGTGTCACTGAATATCCGGGAGGTCAGCCACAGAGCAGGTTAAATCTATTTAAAATATGAAAACCTGAATTAAACCATTAGTCCTGTAAGGCACTGGAGTTGGATGTCTAGATCATTACAACGGCTGGTACTTAGCAAACACATCAGTGTAGGTCTTTCTTTCATATCAAAGGAAATTCTATTTCTTGGGATGATATTTAGAAACATAGAAACATAGAAAAACTACAGCACAAACAGGCCCTTCGGCCCACAAGTTGTGCCGAACACATCCCTACCTTCTAGACCTACCTATAACCCACCATCCTATTAAGCTCCATGTACTCATCCAGGAGTCTCTTAAAAGACCCTATTGAGTTCGCCTCCACCACCACTGACGGCAGCCGATTCCACTTGCCCACCACCCTCTGTGTGAAAAACCTACCCCTAACATCTCCCCTGTACCTACCCCCCAGCACCTTAAACCTGTGTCCTCTCGTAGGAGCCATTTCCACCCTGGGAAAAAGCCTCTGAGAGTCCACCCGACCTATGCCTCTCAACATCTTATACACCTCTATTAGGTCTCCTCTCATCCTTCGTCTCTCCAAGGAGAAAAGACCGAGCTCCCTCAGCCTATCCTCATAAGGCATGCCACTCAATCCAGGCAACATCCTTGTAAATTTCCTCTGCACCCTTTCAATCTTTTCCACATCCTTCCTATAGTGAGGCGACCAGGACTGAGCACAGTACTCCAAGTGGGGTCTGACGAGGGTCTTATATAGCTGCATCATTATCCCCGGATTCCTAAACTCAATCCCTCGATTGATAAAGGCCAGCACACCATATGCCCCCCTAACCACCTCCTCCACCTGCGGGGCCAATTTCAGAGTCCCATGGACCCGGACCCCAAGGTCCTTCTGATCCTCTACAGTACTAAGAGTCTTTCCCTTTATATTGTACTCCTTCATCCCATTTGACCTACCAAAATGGACCACGACCCATTTATCTGGGTTGAAGTCCATCTGCCACTTGTCCGCCCAGTCTTGCATCCTATCTATGTCCCTCTGCAACTTCTGACATCCCTCTAGACTATCCACAACCCCACCAACCTTCGTGTCGTATTTAGAATGAAGCAGTTCTTTATAACTGAGTGGTTTGCTTTAGAGAGGTATTAGCAGAAAAGCACATTGGCTCAAGAATCACATTCAGGCTAAAGAGGGTAATGATTGAGTTTTCCAAACAATAATTCCCACATCTCAGATCTCCCTCACTATTTAAAAAAATAACTTGAAACAGCATATTAAGTAAACAGCAAGATGCTTACTGCACAGTTTGCTTTACAATGTCCTGATGGTAGTAATTTTCATAATTTCCTTTTACATTTTTTCTATAAATATATTGGCCACAATTCTCCCAAATTGGGTGCAAGTGCCCACGACAGCAGGAAAGCTGGAATATTTCCAGTTGGCGCTACCAGTGATCTGCACTCACATTTCAGAATCTGGTAATTGGTCAGTTCTCCCCCCACATGTTTCACGCCGACTGGCACCTGATTCACTGCAGTCAGGATTCAGCTGTTAGCCCTTTACAAGCGGGAGCAGTATTTGAGTGCTCCCTTCAACAGCACTCTCACTTCAGCCAACAATATGACTGGGAAAAGGTCAGCACCCAGATTTCTATAGTTGGAGGTGGAGAGGGTGCTGGCAGCTGTGGAGGAGAGGAGGGCCACCCTCTTCCCAAGGGTTGGCAGGAGGCTGCCATCAGCCATGGTAGTGGAGGCATGGGAAGCGATGGCCGCAGCAGTGAGTGCAAAGAGCTTTACCAAGAGTGCGGGCATGCAATACTACAAGAAGATGAATGACCTGCTTTGGTCAGCATGGGTGAGTGTCCACTTCCCTGACCCTGGCATCATGTATGTCCCTAACATCTGTCATCTCACGGTAAACCCCCTCAATCCCATTGCACCATCTTCTAACATTGTCCCACATAATCCCCATCAGAACCACTCACCTCAGTGGGAAACGCTTGTGGACAGGTTTCTGGAGCCATGATGGACTCCGCTGCGCTCTTCCTGCATTTCCTTGGGAGTGGAGGGACCCTGGTGCATTCCTATATGAGCTGTGTCAGGAACTTGTGTGCTGGGCACGTGAAGCCACTGCAGAGGAGTTATGGACAGTCATACAGGACCCCAGATCTTGGGAAGGCCAGGGAGGGACCTGTGGGTTTAGAAACCTTATCCACTGACCTGTTGATGTGGCCAGATTGAACAGCTGCAGGGCTGAGACAGAAGAATGAGATCCTTAATGGGACCTTGTGTGATTGACTCAATAAGCAATTCTTCCATGTCTCTCATGGGTTGACTGGCAGAACACTGATTCAGCTGATACTGGTTGAAGTGCTTGTTCACATAACTCTCCTTGGCTGATACTCTCCTTCACCAGGTTTGCAGCTGTGACTGAGAGGCATTGAGAAGTTTTGTACATGGACCACAGTCAGTTTTGAAAGGGCAAGATCCCAACTCTGCCTGACGACACCAGTGAGTGGAAGTCCATGGAGGTGTGCCAACAAGTCAGGGTCACTGACTGAACCATGGGCAAGCCCAGTGTACCCATGGATTCCTTAAGAGTAATGCAGACTTGCAGATTGACAAACCGCATGACATTATCATTGGGGAAGGAGGTATCACGGTGAGACATGTAACCGACACCAAGCTATATAATGACAGGTCAGTTGCCTGTTGGTGCCATTTTAGTGGTTATCCTGAACTCTTCTCCCACATCATGAGGATGTTCAGCCAGGCCACTCCCCTGTCCCAGGATGGGGGGAGGAACCCTCAAAGTCACCCCTGAGCCACCAATATGGACACCCCTATCCCACAGGTGCTTTGTGAGACCCCCCTCTCCCAGTACACTCTAGTATAATTTTTAAGTGGGTCTTATCTCCTTGTTCCCCCTTGGTGTTCAGTCCACCAGGTCCCCATTTTTCAGACCTGTACTAATTCATGCCCATGTGACATCCGGCTGAAGGGGTGGGAGCATCTCAAATGACCATTGAATCAGCATCCTAGTCCGCTAATGGGATGCTAAGGAGGCCATTTCAATATTTATAGGCTTCCCACCCAGTCTGGCCAGGAAACTGATTGGGACCAGGGGCCTGGGAGGGTTTGACGCTCAATGCGGAATCCTTTTTTCCACTGACTCCCAATTCTCTGGGCCATCGTGATGTTTACCGGGAGCTAGCGGACCCAGAAAATCCCACCCTCCCCCTCCGTTGTCTTTTTAGCAGACAGTAAATACATTTCTATTTGCCTTGAGAAGAATTATGTTCTTGATATTTACACATAGCATGGTGAAGGCCAGTGGAGTATGTGGGAAAATTCAATGCTGAAACCAATTAAACTATTAGATCTTCCTTTAGGATATGTCAATGGACATCAACATCATGTTACAGAAACTAATAGTTCCCCATTGTAAAAATTTAAATCAAAGAATGTTTCAACATATTAGCTCGGTTTTGCCACTGTAATCCATTCTGATTCTGTAATTCCCACCCACAGGCATTTTTTCATTGACTTTTTTAAATTTATGTGATGTGGGCATCGCTGGCTGGGCCAATATTTATTGCCCATCCTCAAGAGTCAACCACAATGCTGTGGATCTTGAGTCACATATAGGCCAGACAAAAGGACATTAGTGAACCAAATGGTTTTTTTCACAACAACTGCTTTCTAATTTTTTTTTATTGAATTCAAGTTTCACCACCTACCATGGTGGGATTTGAACCAGGGTCCCCAGACCATTACCTTTGGTGTCTAGATTACGAGTCCAGTGACAATACCACTATGCCCTTGCCTCCCCAGTCAATTATAATGGTGCTATCAGTATATATCGCCTGGTGCTTTAAACAACGTAAGAAGTCTCACAACACCAGGTTAAAGTCCAACAGGTTTATTTGGTAGCAAATACCATAAGCTTTCGGAGCAATGCTCCTTCGTCAGATGGAGTGGTCTCTGTGAACAGAGACCAC
This sequence comes from Mustelus asterias, assembly GCF_964213995.1. Classification (NCBI taxonomy): domain Eukaryota; kingdom Metazoa; phylum Chordata; class Chondrichthyes; order Carcharhiniformes; family Triakidae; genus Mustelus; species Mustelus asterias. The sequence goes on along the minus strand of NC_135806.1, from coordinate 79,356,599 downwards.
TCCATCTGACGAAGGAGCATTGCTCCGAAAGCTTATGGTATTTGCTACCAAATAAACCTGTTGGACTTTAACCTGGTGTTGTGAGACTTCTTACTGTGCTTACCCCAGTCCAACGCCGGCATCTCCACATCACGGCTTTAAACAACTACAGTCAAAGAACTGCTCTGGTCACTGTGATTAAAAACATTGGGAGAGACTTTCAACTGCCAGCTGATTTTTTTGATTTGGTTTATTATTGTGTGCTAAACAAAGCATACTGTTCATAGAGAAGGAAATGAGAGAGTGCAGAATGTAGTCTTGCAGTCATAGCTAGGGTGTAGAGAAAGATCAACTTAATGCAAGGTAAGTCCGCTCAAAAGTCTGACAGCAGCAGGGAAGAAGCTGTTCTTGAATCAGTTGGTACGTGACTTCAGACGTTTGTATCTTTTTCCCAAAGAAAGAATGTGGAAGAGAGAATGTCCGGGGTGCGTGAGGTCCTTAATTATGCTAGCTGCTTTGCCGAGGCAGCAGGAAGTGTAGACAGTGTCAATGGATGGGAGGGTGGTTTGCGTGATGGATTGGGCTACATTCACGACCTTTTGTAGTTTCTTGCGATCTTGGGCAGAGTAGGAGCCATACCAAGCTGTGATACATCCAGAAAGAATGCTTTCTGTAGTGCATCTGTAAAAGTTGGTGAGAGTCATAGCTGACATGCCAAATTTCCTTAGTCTTCTGAGAAAGTAGAGGCGTTGGTGGGCTTTCTTAACTATAGTGTCAGCATGGGGGAACCAGGACAGGTTGTTGGTGATCTGGACACCTAAAAACTTGAAGCTCTCAACTCTTTCTACTTCATCCCCATTGATGTAGGCAGGAGCATGTTCTCCTTTACGCTTCCTGAAGTCGATGACAATCTCCTTCGTTTTGTTGACATTGAGGGAGAGATTATTGTTGCCACATCAGTTCACCAGATTCTCTACCTCATTCCTGTACTGTGTCTCGTCATTGTTTGAGATCCGACCCACTAGGGTGATGTCGTCAGCAAACTTGAAAATCAAATTGGAGGGGAATTTGGCCACACAGTCATAGGTGTATAAGGAGTATAGTAGGGGGCTGAGAACACAGCCTTGTGGGGCACCGGTGTTGAGGATTATCATGGAGGAGATGTTGTTGCCTATCCTTACTGATTAATTTCAGTTGCTTGATTTTAGCCTGCAAAATGGTGATGTTTGGCCTATTTTTTGGCCTATTTTTGTGTTGTGAAGATGATCTCTGGAGTAACAGGCCTTCTGGTTACCCTTTCCCAGAGCAAACCAATTAAAAAACTCTGGGCTTCTTAATAAATTCAGGAGAATAGATGACCAGCCTCTGACTTATCCAACATCGACCTGCACAACAAGCCTCAAGACAACACCCCTTGCAGCTCCATTCATTCCCTGCAGCACTTCATATGCCCAGCTGACACTCAGCTCCGATGCCGAGAGAAATGGGACTGGCATGCATCAGCCATTTGACAGCTGGATATACAAAGAGCCTGAGACTCTAATATCAACATCGAAACAGCTTCCCTCCTGTTTTTGCCACCCATTCAAAGGCTGTTTGAAAGTTGATTCACGTGGGCAAATGTTCACCAACAGACTTTAAACTAGAAGTCACCCAGAGCTGTTACAGTTACAAAGGAAAGTCATATTGGATTTTAAATGTTAACTCAGTTTCTCTGTCCACAGAAGCTGACAGACCTACCAGTGTCAGCAATATTTTGCTTTTATTTCAGGGTAAAGAAAGCTTTGCAATTCCCCACCTCCATGGAGACATCCAATCCCCTTCAGTCCCCTGAAGAAAACTCAAATATTGAAAATCAAAACACTCACTGACTGATCAATGCCCTCGCACTGAAGTCTTTTGAAACTTAAAGGGGCCATTTATTTATGATGAGCCGGTGGGTGGGTTTATAAAGGTTTGAATTATTCGGTGCTTGCATTGATCATTTGACCAGTCTGTTTCCAATTATCTGTTTTCATTTTCCAGTATTCTTGAGTCTGACAGTGGTCACACTGACAGGCAAGTACTGAGCAGGTGCCCCCTTGTTCGATTTTCAGTTGCTGGCACCCATTTTTCAGATGAGAAAATCAACCCCCAGGAGTTCGACAGCAACAACAATCGTAAAAGTTCTAATTCCAAAGAAAAATTGGATGGCAAATGTGGATACAGCAATGAAAATGTTAGTTGTTGGCACATTCCTTGACTATTTTTGTCTCGTTAATATGAGGTCTGTAAATTACTGTACAGAGAAAAACATTATTTGCTGCCTTTTGAGGCACTAGGGGAAAAAGCAGTGTATTTTCAGTGAAAAGGGGGCAAATACTTGCTACATTTTTCTCATTGGGGTTTTGTGACAGTAATAACGTGACAAAAGTGCTCATAGCTGGGAAAGTACTGCTACAGGCATCACAGACAATTGAAAATGTAACAATGGTGTGGACACAATTAACATTGAAAAGCCCATATGAACTCTTTACAAGTGAAAGGACACAACAATTTTTTATGTAGATATAAACTGATAATTTTAATAGAGTTCGTAATAAAGAACTGTACTTCACGTGAAAGCAAATAAAATTCAAACTGAATTGTAAGCTTTCAGTCAGAGTTCTTTCAATTTATTAGGGTCAGTAAAAATTGTGCAATTAACACCATGCAACATTTGCAATGCTGACAGACTATTACAATAATTATCTTCCCAAATGTCATGAGAATCATAAGAACTAGGAGCAGGAGGAGGCAATTCAGCCCCTTGAGCCTGCTCTGCTATTTCATACAATCATGGCTGATCTCGTCTTGGCCTTAACTCCATTCTCCTGTCGTTCACTATGGCTCTTCAAATCCTTACTAATTAAAAGTCTGTCCACTCCTTCCTTAAATTTACTCAAAGTCTGTGGTGAACCATCGTTGGTTCCCACTGTGGGGTTGTTCTAATGTTGTTGTTGGGCTAGGGTGTTCACACTGTGGGATTGTTCTAATGTTGTTGTTGGGCTAGGGTGTTTACACTGTGGGATTAATACACCTGCGGTTGTTGCTGTTGTGGCACATCCCAGTCGGGCCCCGCCTCCTGGGAGAGGTATAAGACCCCCTGCTCGGGCAGGACCTCGTCAGTCTGGAGTGGTGTACTTATGTTCTAATAGTTCCATTGTTAGGCAATAAAAGCCTTCAGTTACCGAAGCCTTGTGTCTTGTGCTCGATTGACGTGCATCAATTTTATTGCCTAACACTAAGCTCTCGACGGAAAGGAGAGTATGGAACAAATACTAAAGCCAGAGCGTCTGACGCTGGATCCACGTGCGGTCGGCGCCTCTAACACCTTCGACCACTGGCTGAAGTGTTTCGAGGACTACCTGGCAGCCTCTGCAGCGGTCATCACAGATGACGACAGACTCCGGGTCCTCCATGCGAGGGTAAGCGACACTGTCTACCTCGCGATCCGTGCAGCCACCACTTAACCGAGGGCCCTCCAGCTTTTAAAAAAGCGCTACACGAGACCTCCCAACGAGATCCACGCTCGTTACCTCCTCGCTACACGACGTCGGCAGTCGGGCGAAACCATGGAGGATTACGCCAATGAGCTCTTGCAGCTTGCCAGGGGCTGCGACTGCAAAGCTGTGTCGGCTGAGCAGTACATGTACGACCTCGCCCGAGATGCGTTTGTGGCAGGGGTAGGGTCTTCGTACATCCGTCTCAAGCTGCTGGAAAAGGGGAATCTCAACCTGACCCAAGCTATGGAGACGGCTGAAATGCTTGAGGCGGCTTCAAAGAGCTTGGTCCTGTATCCGGAGGACCACGTGGAGACAATGTGGCAGGAGCAGTCACAAATCCCTCCTCGCCCCACGGGCTCGAAGTGCAGTATTATGGCGTGCTCCCATATAGACCCGACGATGGCGGCAGCCCCAGGCGGCCCGCGGTGCTACTTCTGCGGAGGAGCCAAGCAACCACGACAAAAGTGTCCTGCTAAAGCGGTGGTCTGTAATCAATGCGGTAAAAAGGGGCACTACGCGAAGGTCTGCAGATCGAAGCCCAAGAACGGCAGTGCAGCCTGTGACCCTCCAGAAAGGGGATCATCACCATCGACGTCGAAGTACCCACGGGGTCCGTCCACGTGCGAGTCCAGGACGACGCCATTGTGGTCGGCGGAGTCAGAGGAGGATGACCACCAGGAGTCGCTACGCTTGGCGCCCTCAACCATGTGCGATTCATGGGGGCGGCCATTTTGGTCAACGACGACCAGGAGCGACCAGCAGGGGTCCTCAGCATCGACCTCAGCTGCCTGCAGTGACGTCCAAGGGCCAACGGTGGCGTCGATCACCCTGAACCAGGCTAAGCACCACAGGCTTGACTGTTCAATGATGAACATTAAGGTAAATGGTCGTACAGTTTATTGTCTGTTTGACAGCGGGAGCACTGAGAGCTTTATTCACCCTGACACTGTAAAGAGGTGTGGACTCCAGGTTCTACCTGCCAAACAGACAATTTCTATGGCATCACGGTCCCGGTCTGTCCCTGTTCAAGGACGTTGTGTGGTAACTCTGAAAGTGCAGGGCACAATTTACGAGCGATACAGGCTCCTTGTTTTGCCGCATCTTTGCGCACCAATTCTCCTCGGACTAAACTTTATGGTCCACATGAAGAGTGTGATCCTACAGTACGGTGGGCCACTCCCTTCGCTGACAGTAGGGGACCAGCTGCAGCCTCCAAATTGTCCAAAGCGCCCCACATGCAATCTTTCCACATTAAAGATCACCACACCCTCTTTATTTAAGAATCTGGTACCAGGCTGCAAGCCCATCGCTACTAAAAGTAGGCGTTACAGCGCTGAAGATCCGATCTTCATCAGATCTGAGGTTCAGCGGCTCCTCAAAGAAGGGATCATACAGCCCAGTGTTAGTCCGTGGAGAGCACAGGTCGTGGTGGTTAAGAGCGGGAACAAACCCCGGATGGTCATTGATTACAGTCAGACCATTAATCGATATACGCAGCTGGATGCGTATCCTCTCCCGCACATATCTGATATGGTCAATCAGATTGCGCAGTACCGGGTGTTCTCCACCATAGACCTTAAGTCCGCCTACCACCAACTCCCCATCCGCCCAGAGGACCGACATTACACGGCTTTTGAGGCGGATGGTCGTCTGTATCAGTTTCTTAGGGTTCCATTTGGTGTCACCAATGGGGTCTCGGTCTTCCAGCGTGCTATGGACCGAATGGTGGACCAGAACGGGCTGCGGGCTACCTTCCCGTACCTGGATAATGTCACCATCTGCGGCCGTGATCAGCAGGACCATGACACAAATCTCCAGAACTTTTTGCGCACTGCATCTCGCCTGAATCTGACCTACAACAGGGAGAAGTGTGTATTCCGTACGCGCCGGTTAGCCATCCTGGGATACGTAGTGGAAAACGGGGTCATTGGCCCTGATCCCGACCGTATGTGCCCCCTTGCTGAACTTCCTTTGCCCGCTAGCGCAAAAGCACTGAGGAGATGCCTAGGCTTCTTCTCCTATTATGCGCAGTGGGTCCCCAACTACGCGGACAAAGCCCGTCCGCTTATTAAGTCCACGACTTTTCCATTCACGCCAGAGGCCCAATTGGCCTTCAAGGCATTGAAACACGACATTGCGAAAGCCACGATGCACGCGGTGGACGAATCCATCACTTTTCAGGTGGAAAGTGATGCATCTGATTTCGCCCTGGCCGCCACACTAAACCAGGCAGGCAGGCCCGTCGCGTTTTTTTCCCGCACCCTCCAAGGTCCCGAAATTCGGCATTCAGCGGTGGAAAAGGAGGCCCAGGCCATTGTGGAGGCCGTCAGACACTGGTGCCATTACCTGGCGGGGAAGCGGTTCACCCTGATCACGGACCAGCGGTCCGTGGCGTTTATGTTCAATAACACGCAGAGGGGCAAGATCAAGAACGACAAGATCTTGCAGTGGAGAATTGAGCTCTCCACCTATAATTACGATATCATGTATCGTCCAGGGAAACTCAATGAGCCCTTGGATGCCCTCTCGTGCGGAACATGCGTTACTATGCAGGAGGACCTCTTGAACGCCCTCCATAATGACCTGTGCCATCCTGGGGTCACTCGGCTCCACCACTTCATCAAAGCCCGCAACCTGCCTTACTCGGTGGAGGACGTCAGGTCAGTGACAAGGAGCTGTCGGATTTGCGCGGAATGCAAACCGCACTTTTACCGACCTGACCGGGCACATTTGGTCAAGGCCACTCGCCCCTTCGAGAGGCTGAGTGTGGATTTTAAGGGCCCCCTTCCCTCAACAGATCGGAACGTGTACTTTCTGAACATCATAGACGAGTACTCCCGGTTCCCGTTTGTTGTCCCCTGTGCGGACACGTCGACTGCCACGGTGATCAAGGCATTCCGTGATCTTTTTACCCTGTTCGGGTACCCCAGCTATAGACATAGCGACAGGGGCTCGTCGTTCATGAGTAATGACTTGAGGCAATTCCTGCTCTCATACGGGATTGCCTCTAGTAGGACCACGAGTTACAACCCTAGGGGTAATGGACAGGTGGAAAGAGAGAATGCTACAGTCTGGAAGGCTGTTCTACTGGCGCTGAAGTCCAAAGGCCTTCCAGTCTCCCATTGGCAGGAGGTCCTCCCAAATGCGCTTCACTCCATTCGCTCCCTCCTGTGTACGGCAACCAATGCTACTCCCCACGAGAGGATGTTCTCATTCCCTCGGAAGTCGTCCTCGGGGATATCTTTACCAGCCTGGTTGACGTACCCAGGACCCGTCCTTCTGCGGCGACATGTAAGGGCCCGCAAGTCCGACCCCTTGGTCGAACCGGTCCACCTCCTCCACGCCAACCCTCAGTATGCCTATGTGGCATATCCTGACGGGCGAGAGGACACAGTCTCGATCCGAGACCTGGCGCCCGCAGGGGACGTAGCAACTCCTGTCGCTCCCATACCCCCAGTCACGAATCCCTTATCTCTTATTTCTCCCCCGGACGTGGCGCGGTCAGCACCGGGACCAGTGCATAACAGTTATACTCCACTGTACAGCTTGCCTGAGACTCGGAGATCGGCGCCATCGCAGAATGTACCGGGATCCCCTGCACTACCGCTTCATCAGGGTCAACCGGCCCGTGAGTCCGCGAGAGGACAGCCAGACGCTGTTTTGGAGAGAACGCCACCGCAAGCACCTGCTCCGGTGTCACCGCCGGTATTGAGGAGGTCACAACGACGGTGCGGTCCTCCAGACCGTCTGGACTTGTAGATTGTTGACTTTTTTTTTCATATAGTCTGTTTTCGCACCCCGCCGGCCTTTGTTCTCAAAGGAGGGGTGAATGTGGTGAACCATCGTTGGTTCCCACTGTGGGGTTGTTCTAATGTTGTTGTTGGGCTAGGGTGTTCACACTGTGGGATTAATACACCTGTTGCTGTTGTGGCACATCCCAGTCGGGCCCCGCCTCCTGGGAGAGGTATAAGACCCCCTGCTCGGGCGGGACCTCGTCAGTCTGGAGTGGTGTACTTATGTTCTAATAGTTCCATTGTTAGGCAATAAAAGCCTTCAGTTACCGAAGCCTTGTGTCTTGTGCTCGATTGACGTGCATCAAAGTCCCAGCATCCACCATGCTTTGGGGTGGTGAATTCCACAGATTCACGATACTTTGAGAGAAGTAATTTCTCCTCCTCTCTGTTTTAAATCTGCCACCCCTTATCCTAAAGCTATGACCTCTTGTTCGAGATTGCTCTGCAAGAGGAAGCATCCTCTCCACACCTACTTTGTCAATCCCCCTTATCATATTGTACACCTTAATTATATCTCCTCTCATTCTTATTAATTCCAGCGAGTTTCGGCCTAAACTGCCCAATCTCTCTTCGTAAGTCAAAACCCCTCATTTCCAGAATCAATCTCGTGAACTTCCTCTGAATTGGCTCCAATGCAATTACATCCCTCCTCATGTAAGGGGACCAAAACTGTACACAATATTCTAAATGCAATCTCATTAATGTGTTGTACAGTAGCAGCAACACTTGACTACTTTTGTATTTTATTCCTTAGCAATAAATGCCTAGATTCCATTTGCCTTCTTTATTACCTGCTATACCTGCATACTAGTTTTCTGAAATTCATGCATGAGGACACCCAGATCCCTCTGCACTAAGCACCACCAAAGTTTCTCTCCCTTTAGATAATAATTTGCGTTTGTATTTTTTCCTACCAAAATGGATAACCTCATACTTATCAATTTATTTGTTTTTTATTTATTCATTCGTGGGACATGGGCATCTCTGGCTGGCCAGCATTTATTGCCCATCTCTAGTTGCCCTTGAGAAGGTGATGGTGAGCTGCATTAACATTATCAACAATATTATGAATCAACATTAAACTTCACCTGCCCCATCAACTTAACCTATCCATATGTAAATTTCATATTTCATTATTGCAGCTTACTATCCCACCTTTTTTAGTGTCACTTTAAAATGATACCAGATAATTAGTTTCAACAGTTAATTGAAGTACAACTGCTGAGAAAAAGGGACTGGTTTTGGGCACCGACATATCCATGAACCATAGTTTGACAAGTGGGAAAAATTATTTTATACGGAGGCACTGAAGGATTTTTATTGACTTCAAGGCTTCTGCACAAACCAGTTGCTCCCAGACTGAAGGCACTAACAGCCATTCCCCTTGTAATATATTATGACTTAGAGAAAGAACAGGGGCCACACAGAGCAGTGTAGGGCAAGCTGTTGGAAGAAAGGAGAAGGGGTCTCAGCAGGAGATCATACGTGCCCAGGGTATTCAGGGAATAATTTTCCTTCCTAAGTATCAGTAATAAACAATGAGCAAGACATCTTCACTCCAGTTTAAACACTGGTGTCTACCTGACAATGTAGAAAATTGATAAGTTATGTCCAGTCAAAAAAAACACAACAAATCCTACTGTCCAATCAGTCTGATCTCAATCATCAGCAAATGATAAAAGGGTCACCGACAGTGCTATCAAGTGGCACTTAAAGACATATATCTGTTCACTGATGCTCAGTTTAGGTTCTGCCAAGACCACTTAGTTCCTCATCTCAAAACAAACTTGGTCTAAAAATGGATAAAATAGCTGAAATCTAGAGGTGGGAGTGACTGTCCTTGACGTCAGGGCAGTAATTGACAGATTGTGGCATCAAAGAGCCCTAGCAACACTGAAGTAAATTAGAATGGAGTGAAAACTCTCCACAAGTTGGAGTCATTAATAGCACAAACAAAACACAATGCATCCTTGAAAATGTTCCTCAGAATAGTGTCCTGGGCCCAAACATGCAGCTGCTTCATCAATGACCTTCCCTCCATCATAAGATCAGAATGGAGATTTCACCGATGGTATATTGCACAATGTTGACCACCAATACCATTAAAGCAGTCCATATCCACATGCAGCAAAATCTGGCCAGCATTCAGGCTTGGGCTGATAAATGGCAAATAACATACATGCCACTCAAGTGCCAGGCAATGACTGTTTCCCTTTGACATTCAATATCATCATCATCACTGAATCGCTGCAGGTTACCATTTCCAAAACCTTACCTGGAACAACATTACAAATACTCTAGCTACAAGATTAGTTCAGAGGCTGGTAATTCCGGGTTAGCAACTTACCTCTTGGCTCAATGAAGAATATCCACCATCTGCAAGACATGAGTCAGGAGTGTAATAAAATATTCTCCACTTGCCGGGGTGAGTAAATTTGTAAAGCATATGCTTATATCTGCTTCCATAGCTAACTTTTCCTGGAACAGGTCACCAGCCTTTCATCAGAAGCGCTAGCTTAAGGGGTGCCAACCCACATCAAGCATGTCAGACCACACCACCACAGGCATGTTGGAAGAATTTACAGGTCAACAATCAACTTGCTTTGCAACATTATAATTGCACCTTCCATGGCCATCAGGTCTGGGAGTGGAACTCAAACCCAAAGCTTCTGGCTCAAAGGCAACAATGCTACCCACTGTGCCACAAAACCTCCTCAAATGATGCTCTAGGAAGTTACAATTTTGAGCCTTCTACTGATGGTGCAGCTAACAAAAAACACGAATAGCACAATCTTGTATACAATCTACAAGATGCACTGCAACAACTCACTAAGGGTCCTTCAATAACACCTTCCAAACCCATGACTTCTACCACCATAGAGTTTTCACAGTAACTTCATTGCAGTGTTAATGTAAACCTACTTGTGACACTAATAAATAAACTTTAAACCCTGGAAGGACAAGGGCAACAGGTCCATGGGAACCCACCACTTGCAAGTTCCCCTCCAAGCCACACGCTATCCTGACTTGAACTATATTGCTATTGCTTCATTGTCACTGTGCCAAAATCCTAGAACTCCCTTCCTAACAGCACTGTGTGTATCTAACCCATATGGACTGCAGTGGTTTAAGGAAGCAGCTCACCACTCACCTCCTCAAGGCCAATTAGAGATGGGCAATAAAAGGGGACCTGATCAGCGACTCCCACTCCTACGACCGAATAAAAAAATCACCCATATTGGCATAACAATGGCATGCTACATGCGTTCTTTTGAATGGGTGTACAGTTTTCACTCAGGTTTTCAGGACCTCTCAAACTTAGCCCTCTGCATTTCCATTTCTTTAGTTATCTTTTCTTAGATAATGGCAAACTATAATTTTCTATAATCACTGCATTGCATTAAAATTCCTAGAAATGCTTCAACTGATTCTGGATCGGCTCCACACTTTCTGATAGGCACGAGTTACTTTTAATTCCCAATGCTGACTCACTTCCCAGTACTTAGCTATAAAATAAAGAATGCAGAAAATGCAGCAGCATATGGATAGTAACTGGCTGTCCTGATAAACAGTCAACAGATGAATGACACCAAGAACACTTGTTAGCTGTTTGTAACTGTTGTGAGAACAGCCTGGTAACACCAGAGCAGTGGGATGTATTCATGCATTTTCTAGACCACCCCTGGTGGTCACTTGTTCCATAAATAATTTAAACAACAGCATAACCACAAAGTAGGTTTAAGTGAGACAAAAGATTTTCAAAGAAGCCATGTGGAGAACATATGAACATATATACCTACTAATTAGGAGCAGAAGTAGGCCATTCAGCCCCTCGAGCCTGCTCCACTATTGGATTAGGTCAGGGGTGATCTGATTTGTGGCCTCAGCCCTACTTTCCTGTCTATCATCTATAGCCTTTGGATACCTTGTCAATCAAGAATCTTCTTTAAAATTATTCAATGACCCAATCTCCACCGCTCCCTGGGGAAAATAATCTCATAGATTAACCACTCTCTGAGAGAGAAAAATAAATAAATGGGTGGTCCCTTATTTTTAAACTGTGTCTCCTGGTCCTAGCTTTTCTCATATGGGGAAACATCCTTGCAACATCCACCCTGTCAAGTTCCCTCAGGGACTTATCCTTCTAAGTTCCACTGGATACAGGCTCAAACTGTCCAACCGTTCCTCATAAAATAAGTAAGGAGACAAAAACTATGCATTGTATTTCAGTTGTGGACTTACTAATGCCCTATTCAACCATAGCAAATCTTCCACTCCCCTTGCAATAAACTATAATATTGAATTTCATTTCCTAGTCACTTTTGTACCTGCAGACGAATTATGTACCAAGACACCCAGATTCCTCAGAATTACACAATCTCCCTCCACTTATGTTTCTATTCTTGCTATCAAAATGAGCAATGTTAGATTTTCTGACATTATATTCCATCTGCTACATTTTTGTCCACTTACTTAACCTATCTATATATATTTGCAGACCCATTACATCCGCTTCACAACTCACTCTCCCACCTATCTTTGTGTCAATAGCAATAATACATTTGGTCCCTGCATCCAAGTCATTGGTTTTGGGCAGGATTCTCCTGCTGCTCACGAATATTCCTACTCTCAGCTTCCTTTTTTCATAAGTGATCTTTTATCCATGCTAATATGTTACCCTGTACACCACATGCTCTTATTTTGTGATGTGCCACAAATGCCTTTTAGAAATCCAAATACAACACATCTACAGATTCTCCTTTATCCATGTTTCTTGTTATCTCCTCAAATTATATTACTAATGGCATCAAGGGAAATGGAGATAACACAGAAAAAGGTGTTGAGGTAGATGAACAGCCATGATCGTATTGAATGGTGGAGCAGGTTTGACGGTCTGAATGACCAACTACTTTTCCATGTTCCTGTGCTCCTAAGACACGAATAAGTTAGTCAAACATGATTTCCCTTGAGATATGCTTAAAAAGCACATTGATTTTGCCTGGTTGTGGTCTCAATTTTATTTTTCTGTCTGCCCCTCCATGCGGTGATCTTATCGAGGTCTATAAAATAATGAGGGGCACAGATCAGCTTGATAGTCAATATCTTTTCCCAAAGGTAGGGGAATCTAAAACTAGAAGGCATAGGTTTAAGGTGAGATGGGAGAGATACAAAAGTGTCCAGAGGGGCAATTTTTTCAGTGCCTAGAACAAGCTGCCAGAGGCAGTAGTAGAGACAGGTACAATTTTGTCTTTTAAAAAGCGTTTAGACAGTTACATGAATAAAATGGGTATAAAGGGATATGGGCCAAATGTGGACAATTGGGATTAGCTTAGGGGTTTAAAAAAAAAAGGGTGGCATGGACAAGTTGGGCCGAAGGGTCTGTTTCCATGCTGTAAACCTCTATGACTCTAACCCTTTACTCCCTTGTCTTTCAAAAAAATGTGTTTGAACTCAGCCTTGAATAATTTCAATGGCCTATCCTCCACTGCTCTCTAACAAAGTGAATGCCACATAATAATGGTCCTGAAAGAAACATCTTCTAATCTTAGTCTTCAAAGGGAGACCTTATTCTTATATTGCATCCCCTAGTTCTAGTCTCCTCCACAAGTGGAAACATTCTCCTGATATCCATCCTTTCAGGTCCCCTCAGCTCTAACATGTTTCAATAAAATCACCTCTCATTCTTCTAAACTCTAATAGGTACAGGCCCAACCTGTTCAACCTGTTTAAGGTGAATGTACAGGCTCCGTGGGCAGCTAGGAAGGCAAATGCAATGTTGGCATTCATGTCGAGAGGGCTAGAATACAAGATGTGGAGATGCCGGCGTTGGACTGGGGTAAGCACAGTAAGAAGTATCACAACACCAGGTTAAAGTCCAACAGGTTTATTTGGCAGCACTAGCTTTCGGAGCCTCAAGCTCCTTCTTCAGGTGAGTGAGGACTTGTGTTCACAAACAGGGCATATAGACACAAACTCAATTTACAAGATAATGGTTGGAATGCAAGTCTTTACAGGTAATCAAGTCTTAAAGATATAAACAATGTGAGTGGAGAGAGGGTCAAGCACAGGTTAAAGAGATGAGTATTGTCAATACACAGGAGAATGGGGATGAGAAAAATATCAGCCATGATTGAATGGCGGAGCAGACTCGATGGGCCAACTGGCCTAATTATGCTCCTATGTCTTATGGTCTTACTTAAGCTTTCTACATAAGATAAGCTCTTCATCCCAGGAATGGGTTGAGTAAACATCCTCCGTGTACACAAACAACATCTTTTATTTTAATAACCTTTTTATTTTTACATTCCATTAACCTTGCAATAAACACCAACATTCCATTTGCCTTACACCAACATTCTATGTACCAAAACATTGAATGTATTCAAGAAGTGGCTAAATATAGCATTTGGGGTGAATGGGATCAAACGTTATAGGAGAGAGCAGGATTAGGCTATTGAGTTGGACGATCAGCTATGATCGTGATGAATGGCGGAGCAGGCTCGAAGGGCCAAATGGCCTCCTCCTGCTTGTATTTTCTATGTTTCTATGCCTTCCTAATCATTTGCAGTATCTGCATACTAACTTTTTTTGATTTATGTACCAGGACACTCAGGTCCTGCTGTACAAATGAGTTTTTAAAATTTTATTCCTTTCTCATAGCCAAACGTACAGCGTGAACAGGGCAAGCCCTTAATCTACCTCCTTGCTTGTTCTAAAAACCAATTCAAATTCACATTGAATCCCATTCATAGTCACCACAAAAGGACACAGTAATAAGTCTCACAACACCAGGTTAAAGTCCAACAGGTTTCTTTAGAATCGCGAGCTTTCGGGGTGCTGCTCCTTCATTAGGTGAGTGGAGAGTTGGTTTCACAAACATGGCATATATAGACACAGACTCAATTGCAAGATAATTACAGGTTGGAATGTGAAGAATGGTTGGAATGTGAGTCTTTACAGGTAATCAAGTCTTTACAGGTACAGACAATGCAAGTGGATTGTCTCAAGCCAGGACAGTTAGTGAGATTTTGCAAGTCCAGGCCAAATGATGGGGGTTACACGTACTGTGACATGAACCCAAGATTCCGGTTGAGGCCATCCTCATGCGTGTGGAACTTGGCTATCAGTTTCTGCCCGGCAATCCTGCGTTGTCGTGCGTCTTGAAGGCCGTCTTGCAGAACATTTACCTGAAGATCGGAGGCTGAAGCATTCCCTGACTGGAAGGGAACACTCCTGCCCGGAGATTGTCACGCGGTGTCCATTCATCCGTTGTTGTAGCATCTGCATGGTCTCGTCGATGTACCATGCCTCGGAACATCCTTTCCTGCAGCGTATGAGGTAGACAATGTTGGCCGAGTTGCATGTGTATGTACCGTGTACCTGGTGGGTGGTGTTCTCACGTGAGATGGTGGTATCCATGTTGATGATCTGGCACATCTTGCAGAGGTTGCCGTGGCAGGGTTGTGTGGTGTCATGGTCACTGTTCTGCTGAAGGCTGGATAGTTTGTTGCAAACAATGGTCTGTTTGAGGTTTGCTGGTTGTTTGCAAAGTTTTTCCATTTAAATTGTGCACAGCTTTTCTATTTTCCACACCAAAGTGGGCAAGGTCACGTTTTCCCACATTACATTCTATCTGCCAAATTTCTGCTCACTCATTTCATCTGCCTTTGCAGACTCTCTATCTCCTCTTGACATCAGTTTTGCAGTCTTGACCAGAAATATTGTGAGTTCCACAAGCTGCACAAGAAATGTTAGTAAGCAAGAATCTAAAGAGATGGAAGCCACAGATGAAGAAACTTTATGATCATAGTCCTCAGCTTTATGATTTTGGCCAGCTCAGCTTTTGCAAACTGCTAGAGCTACAAAGTTGGTCTGATATGCCACTGATTACACAGATGGATGTTCCAGTCAAGCCATTATTGGCATGAATGCACATTTATTTTTCAGCTAACTCTAAACCTAGTCTTTAGTTTATTCAATTGTGTTTGCACTGTTCTCCCAGAATTGGTGCAAATATTTGCCACAACGTCAGTAACATCCAATGTTGTTAATGCTTTTGGTGTTTTTTGAATCAGTTCCAACATAATTGAAGTAAAGTTTGCATTAATTCATTGAGCAAGGTGGTAACCATAGAGACAGCAGCAACAGTTGTTACTCTGCTATTGTACAATGGTAATGATGTGCTTCCAGATCACAAGGGGAAGATAAAGGACCAAGCAAGAGATCACAGGAAGAGTAAAATAGAAAGAAAGACAGGTAAACCAAGAAGTGGCAAGGGTGAAGGAATAAAAGATGAGCGAAGAATGCAAGTGGCAAGAGGAATAGAAAATATGACAAGCAAGATGAAAGACATAAAACAGAAAAAAAACAAATAGAACATATGAATTGAGTGAAAAATTCAAGACATCAAAAAGAGAACCAAAGCTAGAGGGGGCACGAAGGAATTTTAAAATGCATTAAAAATGTATTGATCTAATTCCTAAAGAAGTAAAGCAATTGACAATATGGCAAACTTGAAGATTGTTCTGAGCTGAGAGTGCCCCCTATTGCAATTATCTCGAATTGTGTGTATGAGAAGTTTCGACATGCTTTGGTTATGCACCATTTACAATATGAATAAATGACTTCCTGAAACTCTCTAAGTTGGGGCACGAATATTCCTAAACTCCAGGTTTTGGATACATTGTTAAAATAAAAATCATTAAGCTTTATGAGAATTATCATTGGTTTGACTTGTTTTACCTTCTCTCTGTTGAAAGTAGATATTCAGTTAGAATTTTCTGATAAATGTTCAGAACAGTAATGAAATCACAACTGATTTGACAGTTATTTCATGTCCATGTGTGTCAATTGATTCTTTTGTGCCAATGTTTCTGCAAGTAAACACTTAGAAATAAGTTAGGCCTGACGTGTTGGTGAATTTACAGTGCAGATGGAATTCTTAATTAGAGACAGGAGTGAGTGGAAATGAGGAGAGTATGTTAATTTCAAAAATGTTTGACTGAGAGGAATCTAAATACAGGTCTGGTAAACCACAACTCATATTTTGCTTAAAAGATTCAGCTTCTGAGTATCAATTTTTCAATAACATCTCAAATTTAATGACTAGATTGAACCAAGTTTGTATGCACCTGAGAAAGCTAAGAAAAGATACTTACTGGTGAAATAATTATATTGAATTTTCAGTTTTAGATATTTCAATCCAAAAGCATATTTTAGTTAAATACCCAGTCAAGGTGCTCCATAATGCTGTTCCCCTTGAAGCTGACATAATGGATTTATTAGTCAATTATCACTAAATGTGCATGTTGCTTCAACTGTACACCATTTCTCATCTACAGAAAAAACCTTTCAGCCATAAGCAGGACAATTCATGCATTTAAAGTTAATAAATAAAAATCCAGCTGTATTCAAACTTGTATCACAAGCATCATGTCTGGAAGAGACTGTACCTCAATAGAACATTGTGCCATTAAATATTCTGTGGTAGAGAACATGGTGGCAATTGTTTTACTTTCACGTAGATGTACCTCATTTGCAGGTGCAGTAGCTCCCATTAACTACAATGTGTAAGGAACACATTTATAAGTGGTAGGCATAGTAATCTCTTTCAGTCGATGATTTAATATCTACAACTGCATGAGCAATGTTGTTTGAAAAAAGCTTAAAGAAGGCTACATAGAACATTGTTGACTATTAAACAAAATAGGCAAAGAACTGAGTTGTAAATGTCAATCAATGGGGTGCGATTCTCCCAGCCTGCTGGCTGCTCCCAGCGAATCTCCCAGACTAAGATTTCCAGTGTAATCAGCTCCATGCCAATATGGAAGTCCAGCGGTGATGTTGGGAACTGTTGGGGGAGATCGGGACTGTTCAGCGGCTAGCCCGGGAGGCTCAGGAGGCCAGCGATTGGGAAGTCGGGGGCAGGGTTCAGGAGCCCAGCGATGGGGGTTTGCGTGACTGGCCAGCAATCTGGAGGTCAGCAATGCGGTGTCACTGTGCATGCGCTGATCTCCACGCTGACAGATTGGCGCATGTGCAGTGGTCTGTTCAGCACTATACTGCTGGCTTCTCGGGCAGATATAGACCCCGCTGAGTCACTCTGATATACAGAGTGTCGGAGATTCATTCTGGAAATCATGCTAACAAAATCAGTGGGATTTACTCCCATTTTCCCACATGTTGGGGACTTAGAATGTTTTTGGGAGAGTCCCGGCCAATAATATATTTGCCACACTTGAAGTGTTGTTTGGGAATTATATGTAATCTTAGTAAAAACTAAATTACTATAATTTACTCAAATACAATCCCTTGTCAAGCACTTTAAACTGTGAGCTGATGTCATATTGAGGAATGTAGTTTGTAGTACACCAATTTTAAGACTGCAGCAATTGTTATTTTTCCTTCTTGCATTGCATTCTGTAAATAGCAGTGTGGGACCGATCTTGAGCCCATGTTCGCTGTCAGCCTGTTAGAGTTACACATGTAAACAGGCCAGGATCTGGCAGAGTTGTCTGAGGCTTTGAGCAGGTATGTGCGGTGATGGAGGAGTCCAGCCAGGCCATGACCTCTACCATGTCTCAGGTAGCAGAGTACATTATTTCTTCCATGAGGAGGGTGCTGATCGTCATAGAGAGGCAAATCCAGCAGACTGCACAGTGGATACTTTGTGACAGTGCAATCTTACAGATCATCGCTGGCACCATCAACTCACTGCAGCAGTGGCCGGTGAAAGGGTGTTGGTGTGCCCTGAACAACCTTACAGGAGTACTTTAGTCAATGGCAAGCAAGATAGTGCCATGTTGCACCAAGAGGTGGGGTGATGCAACCTGACACACGAGTGTTCTCCTTGAGGCACTCCGATGTTCAAGTGTTGTCAGGAGCTCCCTCGGGTACTACCAGCCTAAGGTCCTCCATCAGCAGTGGCCACAGCTGACTGATTCACACAGGTACCTGAGTGCTATATATACTTGTGGGACATCCAGGCTTGAGGATGCCCAGAGAATGGCTGCACCATTCATCAAAGGCCTCAGGGGGAGAGAGCCATAGCCTGCTCCCACCACATCTGCAGATGTTGGGGATGGACTGCACTACAGCAATCAAAAACATTTCAAGAAGCTCAGATTCACACTTCTTTTGTTTTTACATGGGATGAGGGTGTCGCTGGCTAGATTTTATTGCCTATCCATAATTGCATTGAGAAGTTGGTGGAGAATTCCCTTTCTGTTCACTCACAGTGCTAGTAGGGAGGGAGTTCCAGGATTTTGACCCAGTGAAAATGAAGAAATGACGATATAGTTCCAAGTCAGGATGGCGCGTGACTTGGAGGGGAACTTGCAAGTGGTGTTATCTGCTGCCGGGTCATTATAGATGGTAGAGGTCACAGATTTGGAAGGTGCTGTTGAAGGAGCCTCGGTGAGTTGCCTAAATGCATCTTGTAGATGGTACACACACTACTGCTACTACGTGTTGGTGATGGAGGTTGGAGGCGGTGGATGGGGCATCAGTACACCTGTACGCAGAACACAGCACACAACAATCTGTGACACCTTTACTGGGTTGTACTCAAGGAGCACCCCCAGAACGGTCGAGAATCTTGAGTAGACCAATAGTTTTCTCTGCAATCTTATTTTTTGTGCCATGACATCTCAGCAATCATTGTGAGTGTTTCTGATGAGTGTGTGTTTCTGAACAGCCATGTGTGAACAAGATAGCCTTTGACACCCAGAATTCATACAGGGATCTGTGGACTTGGCACAAACATATGAGGCACCTGCGAGTATTGAGACACATGGGCATCATGGCTACTGCCAGGGTAGCAAGCAGACACCTGCATAGTTTGGTTGTCGTGCTCACAGATTAGCTGCACGTTGAGGAAAATGTTAATAAATGTGACCAGGTGCTTGAAGGCAACATGAACACATTCTCTTTCATCCTGAATATGTGGATAGAAGGCCATGGCTGCAAATCACTTTGCTCTCTCTGCCTGGCTGTCCTCACCTGCCTGGAATCTTATGAGTTCTGCTGGCCTCTTGTACAGTGCATTTGCCACCTCTTTGACATTTGACAGTCAGTAGCTGCTTGGGAAATGCCACAGATGTCCCCTGGAAGGAACCATCCATGTAGAAACTAAGCGCTGTATTTGCCCTCAGTGCCATTGGCATAGGCTGCCCATTGTATCCCATGGACACAGATCATCCTGCATGTGGGTGGGTAGCTTTGTAACCATGTTCCTGGAGAGCTATTGAGGGAAGTTTCCTGTCCTGCCCACCACGGGAATTGTGGAGGACAGGGCAGGCAGGGAGGGGGATGGGGGGGGGGGGGGGGGGGGGTGCGGGGGTGGTTGGGACCATGAAAAGGTCTGTTGAACTTGGGTGGGATTTTGGGGCGAGTGCAGCCGGAAAACGCCCATTGTCTCTTTAGGCAGTATATCTCCAACAATTTTTTAAAAATTATTCAAGGGTGCAGGCTTCCCTGGCTAGGTGAACAGAAGATTAATGCATAAGGTGGGTAAATTTATTAGATTGGATAGAAGACTAACTAAAGGACATAAAGCAGAGAGTTAAGATAAATGAGTCCTTTTCTGTAAGTAGTGGGGTGCCACAGGGTTCGGTCCTCGGCCCCAACTATTTACAATCTATATTAATGATTTGGCTGCAGGGATAAAAGATACTATAGCTAAAATTGCAGATGACACTAAAATAGGTGGGATAGTAAATTGCAATGAGCAAGTAAAAAAATTATAAATGGCAATAGATAGGTTAAGTGAGTGGGTCAAAATGTTGTAAATGGAGTTTAACATGGAAAAGTGTGAGGTTATTCATTTGGATTTGAAAAAATGGAAAGGCAACTTATTTTCTAAACGGAGAGAGACTTTGGGGTGCTCCAGTGCAGAGGGCTCTGGGTGTCCTCGTGCATGGCTCACCGAAAACTGGTATGCAGGTACAGCAGGTAGTCAAGAAAGCAAATGGGATGTTGGCATTAATAGCTAAAGGGATAGAATATAAAGGTAAGGGAGTATTACTGCAAATATACAAGGCATTGGTGAGACCACAACTGGAGTACTGTGTACAGTTTTGGTCCCCTTATTTGAGGAAGGATATAATGGTATTAGAGGCAGTTCAGAGAAGGTTCACTAGATTGATTTCAGAGATTAAGGGTTTGTCTTATGAAGAGCGATTGAGCTTTTTAAGCCTATACTGCCTGGAGCTTAGAAGAATGAGAGGAGATCTAATTGAGGTTTTGTGGTGAACCATCGTTGGTTCCACTAGGTAGTACTGAGCCAGGGTCTGGCCAGTACTACGAGTATGTATATATGTTGCTGTTGGGGTTAGGGATGGGTTGTTCTACTTGTTGCTGTTGGGGTTAGGGTTGGGCTGTTACACCTGTATTATAGTTATTATGGTACATCCCAGTCGGGCTCCGCCTCCTGGGAGAGGTATAAAGGTCACTGCTCTGTCTGGGACCCCTCAGTCTGGGATCGTGTACTATACATGGTAGCTTCGTTGTAATAGTAAATAAAAGCCTTTTTTTCCTTGAGCATCTCAAGCCTCATGTGTGATAACGCGCATCAATTTTATTTACTATTAATTAAACTCTCGTCGTTAAAAAAAAAAGAAAACGATACAGAGAGTATGGAGCAAATGTTAAAACCCAAACGTCTTACACTGGATCCACGTGCGGCGGGCGCCTCTAACACCTTCGACCACTGGTTGAAATGTTTTGAGGACTACCTTGCAGCCTCCGCAGCGGTCACCACAAACGACGACAGACTCCGGGTCCTCCACGCGAGGGTAAGCGACACCGTATATCTCGCGATCCGTGCGGCCACCGACTCCACAAGGGCCCTCGAGCTTCTTAAGAAGCGTTACATTAAACCGCCAAACGAGATGCATGCTCAATACCTCTTAGCCACTCGACGATGGCAGCCCGGCGAAATGATGGAACAGTACGCGAACGAGCTCCTACAGCTAGCCAGGGGCTGTAACTGCAAAGCAGTGTCGGCAGACCAGAACATGAACGACCTCGCTCGAGATGCGTTTGTGGCGGGAATCGGATCATCTTATATCCGACTCAGACTGTTGGAGCAAGTTAATCTTGATCTCACTAAGTCGATAGAACTAGCGGATACGTTGGAGACGGCCTCCAAAAGCCTAGCATTGTATCCCGAAGACCACGTGGAGACAGCATGGCAGGAGCAGTCGCTGATCCCTCCTCGTCCCTCGGGTTCGAAAAGCTGCGTGATGGCGTGCCCACACTTGGGCCTGACGACGGCAGCAGCTCCGGGTGGCCCGTGGTGTTACTTCTGTGGGGGAGTGAAGCACACTCGGCAGCGATGTCCCGCTAAAGCTGTGTTGTGCTCCGCCTGCGGTAAGAAGGGGCACTATTCGAAGGTATGCCGATCCAAACTTACTTCCAGGAACAGCAGTGCGGCCTGCGACTCCCCGGAGTCTGGTTCTTCGTCGTCGACATCGTCGACGGTTTCGTCCACGTGCGAGGCCAGGACGCCGCCATTACAGTCGACGGAGTCGCAAGAGATGAGCGACAACCAGGGGTCACTGATTTTGGCGCCATCACCCACGTGCGACCTATGGGAGCAGCCATGGTGGTCGGCACCGACCGCGAACGACCAGCAGGGGTCATCTTCATCTATCTCAGCTGCCTGCAGTGGCACTCACGAACCAACGGTGGCGTCGATCATCCTGGACCAGGCCAAGCCTCACAGACTCGACAAGTCTATGATGGACATTCAGGTAAACAAACACTTGATTTATTGTCTGTTTGACAGCGGGAGCACTGAGAGCTTTATTCACCCAAATGCTGTGAAGGGGTGTGGCCTCCAGATCCAACCTGTCAAACAGACGATTTCGATGGCATCAAGGTCCCGGTCTGTCACCGTGCTAGGGAGTTGCGTGGTAAATTTAACGGTGCAGGGCACGGTTTACGAGCGCTTCAAGCTCCTGGTGTTACCGCACCTTTGCGCGCAAATACTCCTCGGACGAAATTTCATGGTCCACTTGAAGAGTGTAACCCTACAGTATGGTGGGCCACTCCCTCCACTTTCAGTGGGAGAACAGCAGCTTCCAAATTGCCCAACGCGCCCCGCCTGTAGCCTCTCGACGCTGAAGATTACCACACCCTCCCTGTTCCAGAATCTTGTGCCAGGCTGCAAGCCCATCGCGACTAAGAGTAGGCGTTACAGCGCTGAGGATCGGATCTTCATTCGATCTGAAGTTCAGCAGCTCCTCAAGGAAAGGATCATACAATCTAGCGCTAGTCCATGGAGAGCGCAGTTCGTGGTGGTCAAGAGTGGGAACAAACCCCGGATGGTCATTGACTATAGTCAGACCATTAATAGATACACGCAGCTGGATGAGTATCCCCTCCCGCGCATATCTGACATGGTCAACCAGATTGCGCAGTACCGGGTGTTCTCCACCATAGACCTCAAGTCTGCCTACCACCAACTCCCCATTCGCCCAGAGGACCGACAATACATGGCTTTTGAGGCGGATGGTCGCTTGTATCACTTTCTCAGGGTTCCTTTTGGTGTCACTAATGGGGTCTCGGTCTTCCAGCGTGAGATGGACTGAATGGTGGACCATAACGGACTGCGGGCTACCTTCCTGTACCTGGATAACGTCACCATCTGCGGCCATGACCAGCAGGACCACGACACAAATCTCCTTAAGTTCCTACGCACTGCATCTCGCCTGAATCTGACCTACAACAGGGAGAAGTGTGTATTTCGTACGCGCCATTTAGCCATCCTCGGGTACGTGGTGGAAAACGGGGTCATTGGCCCTGATCCAGACCGTATGCGTCCCCTCCTTGAACTTCCCCTGCCCACTAGCGCAAAAGCACTGAGAAGGTGCTTAGGCTTCTTCTCTTACTACGCACAGTGGGTTCCCAATTACGCGGACAAATCCCGTCCGCTCATCAAGTCCACCTCTTTTCCCCTAACACCAGAGGCTCAATTGGCCTTTGATAAACTAAAAGCCGACATCGCGAAAGCCACAATGCACGCTGTTGATGAGTCCATCCCCTTTCAGGTGGAGAGCGATGCATCTGATTTCGCCCTGGCCGCCACACTTAACCAGGCGGGCAGGCCCGTCGCCTTTTTTCCCGCACCCTCCAAGGCCCCGTAATTCGACATTCAGCGGTGGAAAAGGAGGCCCAGGCCATTGTGGAGGCCGTCAGGCATTGGCGCCATTACTTGGCGGGAAAACGGTTCACCCTGATCACGGACCAGCGGTCCGTGGCGTTCATGTTCAATAACACGCTGCGGGGCAAGATCAAGAACGACAAGATCTTGAGGTGGAGAATCGAACTCTCCACCTATAATTACGACATCATGTATCGTCCAGGGAAACTCAACGAGCCCTCGGATGCCCTGTCGCGTGGAACATGCGCCACTATTCAGGAGGACCGTTTGCAGGCTCTCCATAATGACCTATGCCATCCTGGGGTCACTTGGCTCTACCACTTCGTAAAAGCCCGCAATCTGCCCTACTCGGTGGAGGATGTCAGGTCCATAACGAGAAGTTGTCGGGTATGCGCGGAATGCAAACCGCACTTTTACCGACCTGACCGGGTACAACTAGTCAAGGTCACTCGTCCCTTCGAAAGACTAAGTGTTGACTTTAAGGGTCCCCTTCCCTGGACAGATTGGAATGTGTACTTCCTCAATATCATTGATGAGTACTCGAGATTCCCTTTTGTTATTCCCTGCTCTGATACATCCGCTGCCACGGTTATCAAGGCATTCCATGATCTTTTTACTCTGTTCGGATACCCCTGCTACATTCACAGCGATAGGGGTTCGTCGTTCATGAGCGATGACTTGAGGCAATACCTGCTCTCATACGGGATTGCCTCTAGTAGAACCACGAGCTACAACCCATGGGGTAACGGACAGGTGGAACATGAGAATGCTACAGTCTGGAAGGCTGTCTTACTGGCGTTGAAGTCAAAAAGCCTTCCAGTCTCCCGTTGGCAAGAGGTGCTCCCTGATGCACTCCATTCCATACGCTCACTGCTGTGTACGGCAACCAACGCTACTCCTCATGAGAGGCTGTTTTCATTCCCTCGGAAGTCTTCCTCTGGGACCTCATTACCGTCTTGGTTGACGTACTCAGGACCTGTCCTCCTGCGGCGACATGTAAGGGCCCGCAAGTCTGACCCGTTGGTCGAACAGGCCCATCTCCTCCACGCCAACCCTCAGTATGCCTATGTGGCATACCCTGACGGGCGAGAGGACACGGTCTCGATTCGAGACCTGGCGCCAGCAGGGGACGTAGAAACCCCTGTCGCTTCCATACCTCCTGTTAGAGACCCCCCACTATTGTTTCCCCTCCTGACACGGCACGGGCAGCATCGGGACCATTACTTAACCCTTTTACTCCCGTGTACAGCTTGCCTGAGTCCAGGAGATGATCACCACTTCAGGGCGTGTCGGAACTCAACGGATTATCATCACCTCGGGGTCAGCCAGCCTGTGAGACTGTGGAGGAACCGTTGGACATCGCCTTGGGGAGAACGCCACCGCGAGTGCCTACTCTGGTGTCATCACCGGTGTTGAGGAGGTCACAACGACGGTGCGGTCCCCCTGACCGCCTGAACTTATAGACTGATGACAAATTATTCTGGGTTTTTTTGTACCCCGCCGGCCTTTGTCTTCAAAGGAGGGGTGAATGTGGTGAACCATCGTTGGTTCCCACTAGGTAGTACTGAGCCAGGGTCTGGCCAGTACTACGAGTATGTATATATGTTGCTGTTGGGGTTAGGGATGGGTTGTTCTACTTGTTGCTGTTGGGGTTAGGGTTGGGCTGTTACGCCTGTATTATAGTTATTATGGTACATCCCAGTCGGGCTCCGCCTCCTGGGAGAGGTATAAAGGTCACTGCTCTGTCTGGGACCCCTCAGTCTGGGATCGTGTACTATACATGGTAGCTTCATTGTAATAGTAAATAAAAGCCTTTATTTCCTTGAGCATCTCAAGCCTCGTGTGTGATAACGCGCATCAGGTTTATAACTTCATAAAAGGTATTGACAAAGTAGATGTGGAGATGATGCTTCCTCATGTGGGGCAATCTAGAACAAGAGGTCATAGTTTTAGGATAAAGAGTAGCAGATATAAGACAGAAATGTGGAGAAACCACTTCCCTCAAAGGGTCATGAATCTGTGGAATCCACTATCCCAGAGTGCAGTGGATGCTGGGACATAGAGTAAATTTAAGGAGGAGATAAACAGACTTTTAATTAGTAATGGGTTGAAAGTTTATGGAGAATAGGCAGGAAAGTGGAGTTGAGGCTGAGACAAGATCAGCCATGATCGTATTGACTGATGGAACAAGTTTGAGGGGCTGAATTGCCTACTCCTGCTCCTAGTTCTGATGTGCTTATCCATAATTGCTCTTGAGAAGGTGATGATGAGCTACCTTCTTGAATTGTTTCAGTCCGTGTGGTGTAGGTACATCCACAGTGCTGTTGGGGAAGGAATTCCAGGATTTTGACCCAGCAATAGTGAAGCACCAATGCTCAAGGATGAAAGAGTACACGGTGAATAATTTCTATCGCATCCTAACCTCTCTTTTTTTAAAGACAACCTCTGAAGTGTCTTCCTCTTTGGCACTCGGATACATAATGTCACTGTAATGATTGGCTTCTCTCATCCCATGCCATCTGTTGTTCCTTTAATTTTTGAAGCAACACTTTAGGCTTAGATACTTCCTATCTCAGACTTCTCCCCTTAGAGTGTCAGATTACCAAGTTTAAACACAGAGCAAAAATCTCCAAAGACAATGCAACTCCCTGTGACTCACTCTCCTTCAAGTGAAAGGAGTTCTCACGGTGAGTCAGGTGAGCCACATTTAAGTCACCAATGTTCAATGGCTGGATATTGAAGGCATAAGTGACTCATGTCCATGTCACTTGTTCAAGGAGGCTGCATTGAATCTGATGAATTCCCTTTATACTGAATGCAAGTGGTCAATTTTGCATAATTATGAGGTTCCTGCCACTAATAAGCAAGTTTCCTGTTTCCTAACCTTTCCATCACTGATAGTATTGGGAGCCATTTTCCCCCTGCTGGGATTCTGACATTCCTCGAAGCAATTCTCCAAGTCTGACCGCTATCTTGCCTGCTCCAGCAGGCTCCAAAAAAATCTAGGCCAATGGTTCTACTTATCTATTGAAATGGATGAAATAGTAGCATAAGGCATTGAACATTAGCGTCCATATTCATATATAGACTGAGGCAATATATTTATTTTTGGCGTAACACCTTGGTCCTGCTGAAAAGAAATCCAAAATTTAAATAAAATATTGTTAGTGCAAATGGAATAAGTTAGTCAGCATTTGAAACAAAATACAGCTTAAATTCTTTGGTGCAACAGTCCATCAGAATACAAGAATGTTAGTATTTTAGGATATATTAACGTATATCAATATTTTTAAATTGAAGAAACTACATCAATGTCTACTTCTCTCAAATAAATGAATGAAATGTTGCATTACTTAACATTATTGTTGGGAACATTAAATTCATTGATTATCTATTAGAAAGTTGCAAAGCAAAGCTTAAGACCACATGGTGCATGATAATGGGCTAAATCTTACCAAAAAATGCAGAGTGTAAAGACCGGTGTCTTTACCTCCAGGGAAACAGAAGTTTTTCTCTCCAGATCTTGCAACAGTCTGCCAAAAAAAATCAAGGGGCATGTTTCACATCGTCATGCAGAAGGCAGGGTATGGGGGGTGGGGAGGAATATCTACACGTTTGCAAAACCCAGATTTCTAACTTCTGGGACCGCCAGCAGCTTCAAGAATGGTAGGATTAAATCCGGCCTGTCCTTTCCAAGCAAGGTATGGTTTAGCATTGTTTGTACATTATAAATCAAGGCTGCATACACTCCTTTCTATGTGTCACATCATGAAAGAGAAGGCCTTGGGCAATGGAAGAGAGAATTTGTGCATTTATAGACTAACCAATGAATAGGGAGCTGTGTATAAACATTAGTAATAACTTGTCGACAGCACATTTCTGATTCAGCAATTACTGTGGATGTGACAGCAGGCATTGATTTTCTTGATGACCTTTAATGCAGCATGTACAAACTTGAATACAAAGTGAGTGGCCAGAGAATATATAAATACTTCAAGCCCTTAGCCATTGATTTGTACAAAAATTACATTTTGAGATAGCATATTCTAGAATTGGACCATTAAATGAAAAAAAATCACATGACTTAACCAGCAATGAATATAGGGTCACTATATTTAACTCCCTTCTCAGTCAATCACAATAGTAAAATGTTACATACAAAGCAGAGATATATCCAAATAGTTTAGATGTTTTAGCCAAAAAAAATCTAAAAATTGAATATTAACGCATATAATATTTAAGAGGATTTCTGATGATGATATGTAAAAACAGCCCTAATATAATTGAGATAAGGCGAGCTTAAGAATATGAAATAAAAATTTATTTAGACCCAATTGTGGGTATGGGAATGTGCAATTACCTCCAAGCTCAGTTATGGTGATGTAGGCACCAGGAAAACTCTGTGCAGTTTTATCATTTCAATGGCTGGCATGCAGTCTAGTGTGAGACATATGGTGTGGTTAAATACAACTTACAGCTATAGCTAGAAGTTATGAAATGCTGCAAGGCCCTCTAACTGGTGGAACTATTAGTGAAAGGGTTAGGGTTCGGGTTGATGGAAGACATAGAACTTCCCTAATGTCCTTTAGGAAAGGAAATCTGCCATCCTTACCTGGTCGAGCCTACATGTGACTCCAGAGCCACAGCAATGTCATTGACTCTCAACTGCCCTCCAAGGGATAGGCAATAAATGCTAGCCAGCAAGTGACACCCATGTCCCACAAATGAATTTTATAAAATCAGTCGAGTAACAGGCCAAAGATTGGGCTGCTAGTTTTTCTGTTCTGGCATAAAGGTTTTGATGTTGGTTTTTAGAAGGAGGAAAGTGGTCATGTTTTCCCAGCAGGACAAGGGACCCTCCAAGCACACACTTCCAAGGGAATGGGAGCAGGTGACCAGGGAAACAGATACCAGGAATCTGATCCTGAGGATGAGGTGACAGTGATAGTAAAGGTTTAATGAATTCACATAAAAATAGACTGATTCTTGAGCCAGCCACAGCATAGGCAAATTTAAGCCTAATGGTATACAATGAAGCAGGATTTGTTACTGACCTCATTGTATCAAAACCTTGAGGGAATAGTCATTGTGGCCAAACGGGCCATCTAAAATGGCGATTTGTAAAGCACTCTGGGATAATTGGACAAGCACTGAAACAGCAGACTGCAGCTTAAGTCAGAGATAAACAGGCTGCAACTCAGACGATTGAATAAACAGGAAATAGGCCATCCCAAAGACAATGGACACTTTCTGGTCAAACATACTTGTTTACCTTAACCTCTTAGTTGGGAGGGAAGTATGTGACCTATGTGTCTCCAGCACCTACAGGCATGGCCGTTCGGTACACACCCAGAGATTGGTGTGGCAGCACTTGATTGGACTCTTATTGATCAGGGTGGTCAAGCCCTGATCGATTGATTGACAAGAATCGGGAGGCCGCCCTAAAAGGACACAAAACCAAGGAGGGATAAAAGGGTGCTGCACAACCAAGAATCTCTCTCTCTCTCTGACCCCACGGATGAGCTACAACACCGGTGACCATCGCCAGCGACGACCAGCATGAGGAGAGCCACCACACCCAAGAAGGAAGGAAGACCAGAGCCAGAGTGCCAGACCAGACCAAAGGACCAGACTATGCAGAGGACGACCGAGACCAGGGCACAGATAAAGCCCAATATCTGCTTGGGTACTTGCCAGTCACGCAAAGTTAATTCAAGGACACATATTGGGCTTGAACTCTCATATTTTCTGTAAAGATAATTAATTTATTGTTGGTTGGGTGGGTGATTATTAATTGTGTGTCTTAAATAAATATTGGTTGTACTAACAAGACGTCTACTCGCAGTTACTTGTCCACCGTATAAGGATTAAAACAGACTGTGTGGCAGGCACAACATCATCATCTTTAAATTTCGCATTCAGGTCGAGGAGGAGAAGAGTGGGTTTAAGACTAGTTTTTAAATATCAAAAAAATCAATTATAAAGATATGGAGATAGAACTGACAAAAGTGAACTGGGAAATTAGGTTGAGTAGGTTGGTATTCATTGATGGAGACAATTAAGGAGACATTTAGTCCCATTTAGCAATTTGAATGTTGATGTTTATTGCACAGGGAATGGAATATAGGGTGCTGGTGAGACTACATCTAAAGTACCATGTACAGGTTATGTTTCTTTATTTAAGAAATAATATACTTGCATTAGAAATAGTTTGAAGAAGGTTTACTTGACTGATACCTGGGATGAGGGGGTTATCTTATGAAGAAGGGGCGGCACGGTAGCACAGTGGTTAGCACTGCTGCTTCACAGCTCCAGGGTCCCGGGTTCGATTCCCGGCTCGGGTCACTGTCTGTGTGGAGTTTGCACATTCTCCTCGTGTCTGCGTGGGTTTCCTCCGGGTGCTCCGGTTTCCTCCCACAGTCCAAAGATGTGCGGGTTAGGTTGATTGGCCAGGTTAAAAATTGCCCCTTAGAGTCCTGAGATGCGTGGGTTAGTGGGATCAGCGGGTAAATATGTGGGGGTAGGGCCTGGGTGGGATTGTGGTCAGTGCAGGCTCAATGGGCCGAATGGCCTCCTTCTGCACTGTAGGGTTTCTATGATTTCTATGATTTCTATAAGAAAGGTTGGGAAGGTTGGGCCCGGATCCACTGGAGTTCAGGAGAATGAGAGCTGGTCTTATTGAAACTTGTAAGATCCTGAAGTTACTTGACAGGGTGGAAACTGTGAGGCTGTTTCCCCTTTTGCGAGAAATGAAAATTAGGGTACACAGTTTAAAAATAAGGGATCACCCATTTCAGACAAAGATTAGGACAAATTATTTGTCACAGTGTCATTAGTCTGTGGAATTCCCTTCCCCAGAGATCAGTGGAGGGAGGATCATTAAATATTGTAGGGCTTATTTAGATAAGATTCTTGATTGACAAGGTAGGCAAAGGGTATGGGAGTAAACAGGGATGTAGAGTTGGAGGCCACAATCAGATCAGCCATAATCTTATTGAATGGTGGAGTAGGCTTGAGGAAGCGAATGTCCTACTCCTGCTCCTAATTTATATAGAATGTTAGAATCCCTACAGTGCAGAAGGAGGCCATTTGGCCCATTGGTATTT
Organism: Mustelus asterias; assembly: GCF_964213995.1. Lineage (NCBI taxonomy): Eukaryota > Metazoa > Chordata > Chondrichthyes > Carcharhiniformes > Triakidae > Mustelus > Mustelus asterias. Next base: position 79,326,031 of record NC_135806.1, on the reverse strand, counting down.
CCAACATCACCAATCTCACATGCTTTATCACCCATCAATAATCTCAAGCAATCAAGATTCATATATTCCATTACAACATTCACACACTTACCAGTGCTGCAAGCCTCACACAGCTTCCAAGTACTCCCAGCTATTCAGCTATGGTAGGTACACCATTGAAACATATTGCAACAATCTCATAAACATTTTTCTTTCTCTTGCATCATAAGGTTACACATAACTACAGGTAGCATCCCCACAGAACCCGTAGGGAACAGGCACATTTCTATTTCCTGTGCCTTTTGAAGGACTGAATGCTCCTCATTAAATAGTCAGCAGACAATAGGGTTGTTGCATCCAGTGTCATTCACAATATCTTATGCACCTTCTCAAATCCCACTTCACTCACATCCTCCTATTCAGAATGAATTACCAGCTGAACCATGGTTCACGAAAGAAGTGGAATGTCTTGTGAAAAGGAAGAGGGAAGCTTATCTAGGGATGAGGAAACAAGGTTCAGATGGCTCGATTGAGGGTTACAAGTTAGCAAGGCATGAGCTGAAAAAGGGGCTTAGGAGAGCTAGGAGGGGACATGAGAAGTCCTTGGCAGGTCGGATCAAGGAAAACCCCAAGGCTTTTTACTCTTATGTGAGGAATAAAAGAATGACCAGGGTGAGGTTAGGGCCAGTCAAGGACAGTAGTGGGAACTTGTGTATGGAGTCAGTAGAGATAGGCGAGGTGATGAATGAATACTTTTCTTCAGTGTTCACCAAGGAGAGGGGCCATGTTTTTGAGGAAGAGAAGGTGTTACAGGCTAATAGGCTGGAGGAAATAGATGTTCGGAGGGAGGATGTCCTGGCAGTTTTGAATAAACTGTAGGTCGATAAGTCCCCTGGGCCTGATGAAATATATCCTAGGATTCTTTGGGAGGCAAGGGATGAGATTGCAGAGCCTTTGGCTTTGATCTTTGGGTCCTCACTGTCCACGGGGATGGTGCCAGAGGACTGGAGAGTGGCGAATGTTGTTCCTCTGTTTAAGAAAGGGAATAGAAATGACCCTGGTAATTATAGACCGGTTAGTCTTACTTCGGTGGTTGGTAAATTGATGGAAAAGGTCCTTAGGGATGGGATTTACGACCATTTAGAAAGATGCGGATTAATCCAGGATAGTCAGCACGGATTCGTGAAGGGCAAGTCGTGCCTCACAAATTTGAATTTTTTGAGGAGGTAACTAAGTGTGTTGATGAAGGTAGGGCAGTTGATGTCATATACATGGATTTTAGTAAGGCGTTTGATAAGGTCCCCCATGGGTCGGCTTATGATGAAAGTGAGGAGGTGTGGGGTAGAGGGAAAGTTGGCCGATTGGATAGGTAACTGGCTGTCTGATCGAAGACAGAGGGTGGTGGTGGATGGAAAATTTTCGGATTGGAGGCAGGTTGCTAGCGGAGTGCCACAGGGATCAGTGCTTGGTCCTCTGCTCTTTGTGATTTTTATTAATGACTTAGAGGAGGGGGCTGAAGGGTGGATCAGTAAATTTGCTGATGACACCAAGATTGGTGGAGTAGTGGATGAGGTGGAGGGCTGTTGTAGGCTGCAAAGAGACATAGATAGGATGCAAAGCTGGGCTGAAAAATGGCAAATGGAGTTTAACCCTGATAAATGTGAGGTGATTCATTTTGGTAGGATAAATTTAAATGTGGATTACAGGGTCAAAAGTAGGGTTCTGAAGACTGTGGAGGAACAGAGGGATCTTGGGGTCCATATCCACAGATCTCTGAAGGTTGCCACTCAAGTGGATAGAGCTGTGAAGAAGGCCTATAGTGTGTTAGCTTTTATTAACAGGGGGTTGGAGTTTAAGAGCCGTGGGGTTATGCTGCAACTGTACAGGACCTTGGTGAGACCACATTTGGAATATTGTGTGCAGTTCTGGTCACCTCACTATAAGAAGGATGTGGAAGCACTGGAAAGAGTGCAGAGGAGATTTACCAGGATGCTGCCTGGTTTGGAGGGTAGGTCTTATGAGGAAAGGTTGAGGGAGCTAGGGCTGTTCTCTCTGGAGTGGACGTGGCTGAGGGGAGACTTAATAGAGGTTTATAAAATGATGAAGGGGATAGATAGAGTGAACGTTCAAAGACTATTTCCTCGGGTGGATGGAGCTATTGCAAGGGGACATAACTATAGGGTTCATGGTGGGAGATATAGGAAGGATATCAGAGGTAGGTTCTTTACGCAGAGAGTGGTTGGGGTGTGGAATGGACTGCCTGCAGTGATAGTGGAGTCAGACACTTTAGGAACATTTAAGTGGTTATTGGATAGGCACATGGAGCACACCAGGATGATAGGGAGTGGGATAGCTTGATCTTGGTTTCAGATAAAGCTCGGCACAACATCGTGGGCCGAAGGGCCTGTTCTGTGCTGTACTGTTCTATGTTCTATGTTCTAAATGGTAGGACGATCCACCTTATATTTTCAATCTTCTTCTTCTGCACTTTTCCTTCCAGATATCCAAGACCTGCTGCCTCATCATGAATGTGTGTACCTTGCCCTTGGGAGAGTGAACCAGACCTTCAGAGGACAACCCAGGAGGAGGAAGAGGATGAGAAAAGGAGGCAGAACTTGGGGCTCCTTTGCTCTGAATGGACTATCCATGATTGACTAATCAGAGATTTGGTGCAGGCTTGATGGGCTGAATGGTCTCTTTCTACACTGCAAGGATTCTATGATTCTGTGATAAAACTGAGCATCTCTGTGTCTGACCGTGCTCTGGGGAGAGCTTCCACTCTCCTGACACATGATTCCTTCTGTACCGAGTAATCCCAGCATCCACCTGGTCTACAGAATGGGGTGAAATGATAAAAGGTGGGTAGAGGCTTCTGAGGAGTTTTATCAGGTGAAATTTAACTTAAGCAAACATATTAATTGAATAGCGGTAAATATAATAATATAAATATAATAATCAATTCATATTTGGAAACTGTGCTAAAAATACTTTATGGTTATTGAAGTTGGGAAAATTTAAAAGATAAATTCATATGTAAATAAATATTCTTGCACATTTACACTTTTTCATGTATTTGTACTTATATTTTTATTAAATACATTTCCTCACAACAGTGTGTGCAATAGTGATAAAATGTGTCAGTAATGGTTGTCCAGGTCTGAAAATTATTACATACAGTCTAAGGTTGAGAAAGTTTGGCAATTCCTGTCCCAGGTGAATTGGAGCTGCCTCAGGTACTGCCCCTGGCTGATGTGGAGGGAGGAAATGTTTCCCTGAAGACCCCAGGTGGCTCTGGTCAGGTACACAGGGCAGCATGGTGGCACAGTGGTTAGCAATGCTGCCTCACAGCGCCAGGGACTCAGGTTCAATTCCGGACTTGGGTGAATGTCTGTGTGGGGTTTGCATATTCTCCTTGTGTCTGCGTGAGCTCCCTCCTCGTGCTTTTGTTTCCTCCCAAAGTCCAAAGATATGTGGGTTATGTTGATTGGCCATGCTAATTTGCCCCTTCGTGTCAGGGGGATTTGCAGGGTAAATAGATGGGGTTACAGTGATAGGGCCTGGGTGGGATCGTTGTCAGTGCAGGCTCAATGGGCTGAATGGCCTCCTTCTGCACTGTAGGAATTCTACGATTCTATATGCACAGCATGCCTGCTTTAGTGTCATTGCAAACATGGCGCGCCATGTAGTTCGTTTCTGAAATGGTCGGAGGTGGTGCAACCATTATTTTCCCTTCCATAACACCAACAACAACAGCACATAAGAGCTGAATATTGCAGCCTGGATCTTTATTCTTCAGATTAAAATATTCACACACACAAAAAAACCCAGAAAACATGCATTTCTGAAAATTAAACATTAACTGTGAATGTTCAATTAATATTAAATATTAAAAGCTTAAGTTCCATAACAGGTTGCAGAGTTGCAGTCTAACAAATGATTTGCAATAATAAAGCATTGTGGATAATGTTTGAATTTTAAATCAAGCTGCATTAACCACAGACTGGTGAAATAAATGTACCACTGTTAATATTAAAAGTGATAAATTTCAGTTCAAAAACCTTAATTCAAGCTTGGTTTATTCGTGTTTAAAAAAAACTTTAAACTATTTATACTTACTGTGGATTTATTTTACATCAGAAGGGTAGGGGGTTTTAGTTCAGTCGGGCAGCATGCTCGGTGCAGGCTTGGAGGGCCGAAAGGCCTTTCCTGTGCTGTAATTTTCTTTGTTCAGAGTGTGCATCCTGGGCAAGAAATAGAGTCAGTATAGAGCAATGTTTTGCCTCTGCTGAGCTCAGCTAAACTCAGGCGAATGTTTTCTTATCATGGTGACGATATTTACTAACCAGTTGTTCCTGGCTACCAATATTTTTCTCTATAATTTGTCTTGAAAAATAAGTTTGGCCACATATCTGAGTGTGAAGAATATTTTGACAACCCTGTGGTAAAATATGTTAATATATTTTTAGAAGCAAACTGATTGCAACAAGTGCTGTTGATGAATTGAATCAACCATGCACCTGTACCCATATTAATCAAACCACTACAAAGTTTTTAAATTCCCTATTTAATAAGAAACTACAGAATCCCCCAAATTGCTTTCTTTCACAATCACGCGAGTCAGAAATGTTTGGAAACGATTGGCACAGTCGATTCCTTTAGTGGGGGTTGTTTTGTAGGCAAATATTTTTGACACATGAGCCCACAAACAACGAGATGAATGTTCAATAAATTCATTTTGATTGTGGATGTGGCTGAGGAAGTAATGGCCCAGATTTTCTGATCTGAATAACAACTAACGTTGAGATGTTCACCACTGTTGAGTGTTGGGACAAAAAAAATAGTTGCGATATGTGCATATGCATGTTACTTCTGCGTGAGCTTAATGGGAAGACAATGTTGCCCAAAGAGTCCCATGGATGCCTTCTACACTGCATAGGATTGACTCTGCTGTCAGAGAATTAGGCTATATCTTGAACCTGCCCATGAATTTACTCAAGATTAATCATAGCTGTTGGACCAGATTTGGAAGTGATTTGCAGGAAGATGTATTGCAAAGGTCTTTTTCTTATACAAAGTGTACTTAAAAGCAAAACTGCACAGCGATCATCGCTCCACCCCACTCCCTCACCTCCACCACCCCGACATTCAAGCCGAAACGCCCACCCCAACCTCAACCCCCACCTTCGTCTCCCAAACTCCCCCCACCCCGGAAACCTCAGCCTTGCTACTGATTGGGAGAGCAAGCCCGTTATTGAGTAACACACTGGAAGAACTCCCTGCCTCTGAATACTCCGAAGGATCTTTGAGCCTAGGCAGACAGGGCCTCAACTTTCTGCCTCATTTGAAGGGACAGCACCTGTGTCATTACAGCATTGATTCAGTACTACAATGAGTTGACAGGTTAGGTTTTTTGCACAGTCGCTGCAGTACAGGCTGAAACTACATTCTTTTAACTCTGAGATGAACATGCTATCAGCTGAATCAAGCTGACATTTTATTGATTTGAAACCACAAATACACTAGTATGCCAGGAATCATTCTATGCAATATAAAGAGAAAAGGCTGGTAGTCTGTAAAAACAATGGATTTTGTGACTGATGGCATATTGAGGATGGGAAGACTGGTTCTGATGAGGTACATCTTGATGAGTTGCTTTCTGAGAGCTCTGGTAACTAGGAATTCTGGTGGATCTGATAACCCTTCTCTTCTTTTGCCCCTTCTTGCTTCTCTTCCTGCAATTTGCACTGACTAATTGACGGGAAGGGCTGGTATCTATTATTGTAAAACTATGCAGGAGGAATCACATCATCACGAATCTGAATACAACATCAGGGCTGTATGACAGAACTCCACATGACTGATCTAGGTAGACAGAATATGCTTGAGCATGTTGCGGGTCTGCTTGCTAATATTTCTGTGGATACATGGCTCTGGCTATAGGCTACCTCTCTCTGGTTGTGCGCTCCTGACAAGTCATGAACAATGTTCATGAGTGATAACCATTGTCGTTCAGTATCCAGCCTGAATCTGATGACCTGATTGGAACTAATGCAGCACAGAGGTCTGATAAGGTGGTTCGATGCTTTGAAGATTTTGAGATAGTGGCGTAGATGTCTGTCACTGGAGTAGTAATCCAGAGATCCAGGGTAATGCTCTGAGGACCTAGGTTTGAATTCTATTAAAATCTGGAATTAAAAGTCCAATGATGACAAAGAAACTGTTGCCGATTGTTGTAAAAACCCATTTGTTTCACTAACATCCTTTGGGGAAGGAAATCTGCTGTCCTTACTTGGCCTGGCTACGTGTGACTCTAAATCCACAGCAACGAGGTTGACTGTTAAAATGCCTTCTGAAATGGCCCAGCAAGCCATTCAGTTCAAAGATAATTAGTGATGGGCAATAAATGTTGGCCCAGCCAGCAATGGCCACATCCCATGAATGAATATTTTAAAAAAACATTGTCCCAGAGAAGAAACCAGCAATTCATCCCATGCAAAGTATTAATACAACTAAAATCAAAACTTGAAAGAATGTGCCAATTGATGAAAGAAAAGGATTACTGGAGTCACAGAGCCTACAGATTGGGCAAATTCCATCATTGTGACATGGACAGCCATAGGTTTGCCTAGATCCCAAAGACCTTAATCAAACAAAGAAGATAAACTACCATTTTACTTCAAACTTGAAAGAGATTACAGCAGCACTGGAATCTTCACTATTGACAATATTTAAGACACTTTTGGGCAATGGTGATCATAATACCATTGAATTTCATGTTAAGTTTGAAAGTGACATATTCCAATCACAAATAAGAATCATAAACATAAACATAGATTTGAGGGGAGAACTGGCTAAGATTAAGCGAATAAATAGACAAAAAGGTATGGTGGTAAATTAACAGCGAGAAACATTTAAAGAAACAATTCAAAATCTTCAACAAATATACATTCCGTTGATAAACAAAAACTCAACAAGAAAGACCAATCTGTGGCTCTCTCAGGAAGTTAAGGATAGTACGAGAATAACAAAAGAGGCTTACATTGTTGCAACAAATAATAGCATGTCTGAGGATGGGAAGTGCTTTAGAAACGAGCAGAGAAGGCCACCATAGATAAAAGGGAGCCAGTAGATGTAGCATACTTGAATTTCCAAAAGTCATTCAATAACACAAAAGATTAATAGGCAAGATAAGGGATCATAGAAGAAGAAAGAAACATAGAAAAACTACAGCACAATACAGGCCGTTCAGCCCACAAAGTTGTGCCAAACATGTCCCATTGGGATCATGGAATTGGGGGTAATATTTTAGCATGGTGATGCGCGATTAAATCACTCGGGAGGCTAGATTGTACCCGGGAAATAAAGGCTTTTATTACTAACAAGAATGGAGCACACTATATACAATACAATCCCAGACTAAAGGGTCACCAGGCAGTGCAGTGACCTTTATACTTCCCCAGGTAGGCGGAGCCAACTGGAGTGTACCACAGAACAATATCAACAGGTAGAACAGCCCAACCCTAACCCCAACAGTGACAACTGTAACATATCTACAAACACCCATAGTGCTGACCATCCATGGCTCAGCACTCATAGTGATAACCAACTATGGTTCACCACATTCACACCTCCTTTAAAACAAAGGCCGGCGGGGCAAAAAAACAGAACAACTGTTCATATATTCACAAGTTCAGTCGTATCGGAGGACCGCACCGTCTCTGCGACCTCCTCAACACTGGCAGTAACGCCGGTTCTGGTAACCATGGTGACCTTCTCTCCAAGGCGGTGTCCAGTGACTCCTCCAGTTCCTCACGGACAGGTGGACCATGAGGTGGCGACAATCTGCTGGACTCAAGCACGCCTCGAGGTGGTGACAATCTCCTGGACTCAGGCAAGCTGTACACGGGAGTAAGAGGATTAAGTGGTGGTCCTGATACTGCCCGCGCCGTGTCAGGAGGGGAGATAAGGGTCAGGGAGTCCCTAACTAGGGGTGTGGGAGTGACTGGGGTTTCCAAGTCCCCTGTAGGCGCCAGATCTCTAATAGAGACCGCATCCTCTCGCCCGTCGGGATATGCCACATAGGCATATTGAGGGTTGGCGTGGAGGAGATGGACCTGTTCAACCAAAGGGTCGGACTTGCGGGTCCTAACATGCCGCCGCAGGAGGACAGGTCCTGAGTACGTCAACCAAGACGGTAATGAGGTCCCAGAGGAAGACTTCCTTGGGAAGGAAAACATCCTCTCATGTGGAGTAGCGTTGGTTGCCGTACACAGGAGTGAGCGGATGGAATGGAGCGCATCAGAGAGTACCTCTTGCCAACGGGAGACTGGAAGACCTTTAGACCTCAACGCCAGTAAGACAGCCTTCCAGACTGTAGCATTTTCTCGTTCAACCTGTCCGTTACCCCTGGGGTTGTAACTTGTAGTTCTACTTGAGGCAATCCCTTTTGAGAGCAGGTATTGCCTCAAGTCGTCACTCATGAATGACGAGCCCCTATTACTGTGGATATAGCTGGGGTAACCGAACAGGGTGAAAAGATCCTGTAATGCTTTGATAACCGTGGCAGCGGTCGTATCTGAACAGGGAATGGTAAAAGGGAATCGTGAGTACTCGTCAATCACATTGAGGAAGTACACGTTCCGATCTGTCGAAGGGAGGGGGCCCTTGAAGTCCACACTCAGTCTTTCAAAAGGGCGAGTGGCCTTAATGAGGTGTGCCCTGTCAGGTCGGTAGAAGTGCGGTTTGCATTCAGCACATACCTGGCAGCTTCGGGTTATGGATCTGACATCATCCACTGAGTAGGGTAGATTCCGGGCCTTTACGAAATGGAAGAGCCGAGTGATCCCCGGATGGCAGAGATCATTGTGGAGGGCCTGTAATCGATTCTCCTGCACACTTGCACATGTTCCACGCGACAGGGCATCCGAGGGCTCATTGAGCTTCCCTGGACGGTACATGATATCATAGTTGTAGGTGGAGAGTTCGATTCTCCACCTCAAGATTTTATCATTTTTGATCTTACCCCGTAACGTGTTGTTGAACATGAACGCCACAGACCGCTGGTCCGTGAGCAGGGTGAATCGTTTTCCCGCCAAGTAATGGCGCCAATGCCGGACGGCCTCCACAATGGCCTGAGCCTCTTTTTCCACCGCGGAGTGCCGAATTTCAGGGCCTTGGAGGGTGCAAGAGAAAAAGGCGATGGGCCGAAGTGTGGCGGCCAGGGCGAAATCAGATGCATCGCTCTCCACCTGAAAGGGGATGGACTCATCAATAGCGTGCATCGTGGCGTTCGCGATGTCGGCTTTTATCCCTTCAAAGGCTAAGCGAGCCTCTGTTGCTAGGGGAAAGGAGGTAGACTTGATGAGCGGATGGGCTTTGTCCGCATAATTGGGAACCCACTGTGCATAGTATGAAAAGAAGCCTAAGCATCTTCTCAGTGCTTTGATGCTAGTGGGCAGGGGAAGTACAAGGAGGGGATTCATACGGTCTGGATCAGGGCCAAGGACCCCGTTTTCCACCACGTATCCGAGAATTGCTAGGCGGCGCTTGCGAAATACGCACTTCTCCCTGTTGTAGGTCAGATTCAGGCGAGACGCAGTGCGTAAAAATCTAAGGAGGTTGGCATCATGGTCCTGCTGGTCATGGCCGCAGATAGTGACGTTATCCAGGAACGGGAAGGTAGCCCGCAGCTTGTTCTGGTCCACCATTCGGTCGATTGCACGCTGGAAGACCGAGACCCCATTCGTGACGCCAAAGGGAACCCTTAAAAAGTGATAAAGACGACCATCCGCCTCAAAGGCCGTGTATTTTCGGTCCTCTGGGCGAATGGGGAGCTGGTGGTAAGCAGACTTCAAGTCAATGGTGGAGAACACCCGGTACTGCGCAATCTGGTTGACCATGTCAGATATGCGCGGGAGAGGATACGCATCCAGCTGCGTATATCTATTAATGGTCTGACTATAGTCTATGACCATCCAGGGTTTGTTTCCAGTTTTAACCACCACTACTTGCGCTCTCCATGGACTAGAGCTAGGTTGGATGATCCCTTCCCTGAGGAGCCGCTGAACTTCAGATCGAATAAAGATCCGATCCTCAGCGCTGTAATGCCTGCTTTTGGTTGCGATGGGCTTGCAGCCGGGCACGAGATTCTCGAATAAAGATGGTGGGGTGATTCTGAGTGTCGAGAGGCTACACGTGGAGCGCGCTGGGCAATTTGGAGGCTGCTGTGCTCCCACTGAAAGTGGAGGGAGTGGCCCATCGTACTGCAGGGTTACACTCCTCAGGTGGACCATAAAGTCCAGTCCCAGGAGTATCGGAGCGCAAAGGTGCGGTAACACGAGGAGCCTGAAGTTCTCATAAACTTTGCCCCGCACCGTTAGGTTGACCACGCAGCTCCCTAGCATGGTAACAGACCGGGACCTCGATGCCATCGAAATTGTCTGTCTGACGGTCCGTACTCAGAGACCGCACCGTTTCACGGTGTCAGGGTGAATGAAACTCTCCGTGCTCCTGCTGTCAAACAAACAATGAATTTGGCGTCCATTTACCTCTATGCCCATCATGGACTTGTTGAGTCTGTGAGGCTTGGCCTGGTCCAGGATGATTGACGCCACCGTTGGGTCTTGGGTGCAACAGCAGGCAGCTGAGATGGTTGATGATGATGACCCCTGCTGGTCGTCTGCGGTCGGTGCCGACCAAAATGGCTGCACCCATGGATCGCACGTGGTCGGTGGCACTAAAAGTGGCGGCCCCTGCAGGTCGCACGTGTCTTGCGTCTCCGTCGTCAGGAATGGCGGCGCACTGGAATCGCACGTGGTGGAAGACCTCGAAGACGCTGGAGACAAGGAGACAGGCTCTGGAGAATCACACGCCGCGCTGCTATGTTTGGAGAGTGGTTTGGTCCTGCAGACTTTGGCATAATGCCCTTTCTTTCCACACGCGGAGCACAATACCGTTCTAGCTGGACATCGCTGCCAAGGGTGTTTCGCCAATCCACAGAAGTAACACCATGGGCCTCCTGGAGCTGCCGCCGTCGTCAGGTCCGAGGTTGGAAACACAATCGCGCAGTTTTTCCGAGCCGCTGAATAAAGTTGAGTCGGTGGCTGTACTTGCCACGATGTTCCCACGTGGTTGGTGGGGTACGTTTCTAGACTTCTGGAGGCCGTTTCCATAGCGTCAGCCAATTCTACTGTCTTAGTGAGGTCTAGATTACCTTGCTCTAGCAGCCGAAGGCGAATATACGACGAGCCGATTCCCGCCACGAACGCATCTCGGATCAAGTCGTTCATATACTGGGCCGCCGACACTGGCTTGCAATTGCAGGCTCTGGCTAGCTGCTGAAGTTCACACAGGTACTGTCCTGTCGTTTCGCCGGGCTGCCGCCGTCGAGTGGCTAGAAGGTGTCGAGCATGGATCTCGTTTGGCGGTTTGTTGTACCGTTTCTTAAGTAGTTCGATGGCCCCTATGTAGTCTTGGGCATCGCGGATTGATAAGTATATTGTGTCGCTTACCCTCGGGTGGAGGACCCGCAGTCTATCGGCGTCGTTTTGAATGGCTATTGAGGCATCGATGTAGTCTTGAAAACACTTTAACCAATGGTCGAAAGTGTTCGACGCTCCTGCCGCACGTGGATCTAAAGTAAGCCGCTCGGGTTTCAACATTTGCTCCATGGTTTTTTTTTAATCAAAATTTTGTTAGTAATAAAATTGATGAGCGATTAAATCACTCGGGAGGCTAGATTGTACTCGGGAAATAAAGGCTTTTATTACTAACAAGAATGGAGCACACTATATACAATACAATCCCAGACTAAAGGGTCACCAGGCAGTGCAGTGACCTTTATACTTCCCCAGGTAGGCGGAGCCAACTGGAGTGTACCACAGAACAATATCAACAGGTAGAACAGCCCAACCCTAGCCCCAACAGTGACAACAGTAACAAATCTACAAACACCCATAGTGCTGACCATCCATGGCTCAGCACTCATAGTGGTGACCAACTATGGTTCACCACACATGGGTAGAGGATTAACTGACAGAAAGTAGAGAGTAGATATGAACAGGGCAGATAGCGAATAAGGGAATGCCACAAGGATTAATGCAGGGGCCTCAGCTATTTACAATCTATATTGATGGTTTTGAAACATAGAAACATAGTATATGGGAGCAGGTGTAGGCCATTCAGTCCTTCGAGCCTATTCTGCCATTCAACATGATCATGGTTGATTTGGCCTCAACAGTCTTCTGTGGTAGAGAACTCCACAGGTTCACTACCCTCTAACTGAATTAATTTCTCCTCATCTCAGTCCTAAATAACCTAACCCATATCCTGAGACTATGGCACTTTGTCCTAGACTACCAGCCAGAGGAAACAACATCCCTACATCCAGCCTCTCCAGCCCTGTCAGAATTTTATACATTTCAATTAGATACGCGGCACGGTAGCACAGTGGTTAGCACTGCTGCTTCACAGCTCCAGGGTCCCGGGTTCGATTCCCGACTCAGGTCACTGTCTGTGTGGAGTTTGCACATTCTCCTCGTGTCTGCGTGGGTTTCCTCCGGGTGCTCCGGTTTCCTCCCACAGTCCAAAGATGTGCGGGTTAGGTTGATTGGCCAGGTTAAAAATTGCCCCTTAGAGTCCTGGGATGCGTAGGTTAGAGGGATTAGCGGGTACAATATGTGGGGGTAGGGCCTGGTGGGATTGTGGTCGGTGCAGACTCGATGGGCCGAATGGCCTCCTTCTGCACTGTAGGGTTTCTATTTCTATGATTCTATGACTCTCTCAGTCTTCTAAATTCCAGTGAATACAGGTCCAGTTGAACTAATCTCTCCACATATGACAATCTTGTGATCTCAGGGATCAGTCTGGTGAATCACTGCTGCACTCCTTCAATGGAACGTATATCCTTTCTTGGAAAAGGACAAAATTGCACAAACTTCAAGTGTGGTCTCAACAAGGCCCTGCATAGCTGCAGTAAGACATCTTTGCTCCTGTACTCAAGTCGTCTTGCAACGAAGGCCAACTGATTGAAAGCAAGCATGCAAGCAGTGACAAGTGTACTAGGGCATCCAGGTCCCTTCGTACATCAACATTTCCCAAACTATCACCATTTAAAGAATACTGTCATTCTGTTTCTCCACCTGAAGTGGATAACTTCACATGTATCCACATTATATTGTATTTGCCACATATATGCCCACTCACTCAACTTGTCTAAATCATCTTGAAGCCTCTTAACTTCCTCCTCATCACTCACTTTCCCACCAAATTTTGCATTTTCAGCAAATTTGGAAAAATTACATTTGGTTCCCTCATCCAAGTCATTGATGTATATTATGAATAGCTGGGACCCAAGTACTGATCCCTGTCAGAGCCCACTAGTCACCGTCTGCCACTTTGAAAAAAACCTCATTTATTTTTACTCTGTTTCCTGTCTCCTAACCATTTCTCAATCCATGCCAATATATTAACCCAATTACATGTGCCTAATTTTGTACATTTATGTTGGACTTTAGCAAAAACTTTCTGAAAATTCAAATACACCACATCCACTGGTTCATCCTTATCAATTCTACTAGTTACATCTGCAAAAACACTCTTCACTTCCCATTCTACCATGTTATGGACACTGATCCCTAAAGAAAAGCACACAAGATTATTAATTAACCCTTCTCATTGCATAATACCAAATGTAGGATTGCATGTTCCCTATTTGGTACCTGAACATACTGCTCTAAAAAGCCATTCTGTACATGCTCCAGAAATTCATCTGCCATTTAGATGAAGAGACAGAGAGGGCAATCTTACCAGAAGTTGGGAAAGTGTCAGTTCTGGTCAGAAAACTGGTGTGAAGCTCTCCAGTTTCACTGATGTGTTTTCTCTCCAGATCTTGTCACCTTGACATCTAAACAAAAAGTAGACAGGATTTGCACCATTACTCTGATGGGACAGGAACTGTTAGAGCCAGGAACAGATTCGCCCTGATCCCAAATATTAAAAAAATTCTTCTCCCACCGCGGAGGAATCTGGGGTCGTTTCCCCCCTCACCCACCAATTATCCCTAGTACCCCCATTCATCCCCCCCGATCATCGTCGACACCCACATCCCTATTCATCCCCCTCCAACATCAGCAGCGACCCCATCAATGTCCCCCAATCATCCTTGGCATCCACATTTCCTGTACCCCATGATCACCATTGGCATTCCCTCAGTGTCCGCTCCCCACCCCCACCATGAGGCTCCCTCAAGGGGCTGCCTCTGGTATTGCCCCCTAGCACAGGTTGGCATGACCAGTTTGACACTACAGGTTGGCAGTGCCAACCTGGAAATGTCTACCTGTGACAAGGGGCAATGCCAGGGGGCATTGCCAGGGGACTGCTTGGCCCTGTCTCTCCTCCCGGGGCTGTACTGACTTGAGCCCCTGGGGGTATCTCCTCGACAAGTTTTACGTCTGGGTAGACCTGTTGAGAACCTTGCTGATGTGTTGTCACATCGGTGAGGTATGAAAATTTAGCAAGGAGTAACATTTGGCGAGAAGGGTACTTGAGTATATTTAAATTTATGAAAATGTGTTAAATTCAGGCTTACACCTGATTACATCGAAATCAGAGATCACGCTTTCACGACAAGATGTGCGATTTCCGGTTTTCGCCGGATTTTAAGCCTCTGTCAGTGACTCCACACCCGGGAAATGGAGGCTCAAGATCCCACTGAGGCAGTAATGTATCAGTTTGCTGATTATAACAAGCTAGGTGGGAAGTGATAGTTTTAAGTAATCTATATTTGTATTTGTGCGTATTAGAAATATGGGGAGTCGGTTAGCTCAGTTGGCTGGAAAGTGGTTCCTGGTACAGTGCAGAAGGAGGCCATTCAGCCCATCGAGCCTGCACTGACAATGATCCCACCCAGACCCTATCCCCATAATCCCACGTATTTACCCCACTAATCTCCCTGACACTAAGGGGTGATTTCGCATAACCAATCCACCTCACCCACACATCTTTGGGTTGTGGGAAGAAACCAGAGCACACGGAGGAAACCCACACAGACACGGGGAGAATATGCAAACTCCACACAGACAGTCACCCGAGGCTGGAATTGAACCCGGGTCCCTGGCACTGTGAGACAGCAGTGCTAACCACTGTGCCACTGTTATATATGAACACAATTTTTTACTGGAATTAGTTGTCATAGAAAAATCTTTCTTTCACTTTCTGGACATGACATATATGGGTAAACATCTTTTTAAAACATTTACAAATTATCCCACCCAAAGAATCTCTGCTGCCTCTACTCACGATGTGGAGATGCCGGCGTTGGACTGGGGTAAACAGAGTAAGGTTTCTAACAACATCAGGTTAAAGTCCAACAGGTTTATTTGGTAGCAAACGCCACTAGCTTTCGGAGCGCTGCTCCTTCGTCAGGTGAGTGGGAGATCTGCTAACAAACAGCAAACGGGGCATATAAAGACTCAAACTCAAATTACAGAATAATGAATGATTGGAATGTGAGTCTTTACAGCTAATCAAGTCTTAAAGGTACAGACAATGTGAGTGGAGAAAGAATGGCAGCAGCCACATTGTCTGTACCTTTAAGACTTGATTAGCTGTAAAGACTCACATTCCAATCATTATTCATTATTCTGTAACTTGAGTTTGTGTCTTTATATGCCCTGTTTGCCGATTGTTAGCAGATCTCCCACTCACCTGACGAAGGAGCAGCGCTCCGAAAGCTAGTGGCGTTTGCTACCAAATAAACCTGTTGGACGTTAACCTGATGTTGTTAGACTCCTTACTGCCTCTACTCACTGCAGCTGGACCAAATAAATAAGTGTGCAAATAAATAAGGGCAAAAAACTCACCGATCATCAATGTAAGTAATGGACGTTAGGGCGAGATTGCAGCTCAGCGCTTCAATACCATCAGCTTTCCAAAACCGATTCAGAAGTTCAAACTTGGCGCTCTTTCAGCACACATGTGCATGTGTCGGGACTTCCACGTTGTCCTGACGCGCATGAATGGGACACATTCGGCTTACGTTTGCAATTGGCGTGAAAGTTACGGGCCAATGTAGTTTAGAAGAATGAGAAGTGATCTTATTGAAACATATAAGGTTCTGAGGGTGCTTGACTGGGTGGATGCTGAAATGATGTGGGGGTATCTAGAACTCGTGAGCACAGTTTAAAAATAAGGCGTCTCCTGATTGGAATGGAGAGGAATTTCTTCTCTCAGAGCGTTGTTAATCTTTGTAATTCTCTTCCCCAGAGAACAGTGGAGGCTGCGGCATTAAATAGATTCAGTCTGAGTTAGATAGATTATTGATCTACAAGGGAGTCAACAGCATGGGGAGGCAGGGAAGTGGATTTAATGCTGCAATCAGATCAATTGCGAATTTATTGAATGGTGGAGCAGGCTCAAATGCCAAATGACCTGCTCCTGCTCCTATTTCCAATAATCTCATAAGGTAGAAACATCTCCTTATGCCAGATGGCTTCAGAAATACTGTTTAGTCAGTGGCATACACATCAACAATATCAAGCACCATCTCCGGCCCCACTCGTCCTGAAACCAGAAAATCCCACTCGAGGATAATGGACCTTTCCATGGTCCACCCCTTGCCCGTTCCGATTCTTGTGGTGGTCAAGATGGTAAAATTCTGGCCACCATCTCTATTTCTGTGCACTTCTTGCACTAAGATCTCCAATGCTGAGCTGGAACCCTTTCTCTGGCTGCTGCCATGTTGATGGAGTTTTGTCCTCTTCACAGAGTCTCTCCCATCCGCCTCTCGGACATGCTCCAACCAAAGTGAACCTTCCATTTAAATAGTGCAGGTTTGGTTTAATCAGTGCTAACCTCACACAAACCTGACCCCTGCTGAACATGCTGCAATTCAGCAGCACATTTATCACTGGGCTGTCCACTACAGCGATGACAAGCAGGCAGCACAAAGTATGCATGCTGAGTGTATCATTTGCATCACACACTGAGTGATGATGATCATGATCCCACTGCCGCTAATGAGCCTTATCGAGTTTGCATTGCTTTAACAAAGAGCCAGAGCAGACACAATGGACGGGATTTTCTGGCCACGCTCGCCCCAAGGTGGAAAAATCCCGCCCAAGGTCAACGGACCTTTGTGTGGTCGGCATCTGCCCGCTATGATTCTCATGGCAGGCGGGGCAGAAAAATTTTGTCCAATGGCCTCCAGATCTGCCATAGTTACTGTAGTTTTCAAGTTAAAGTGACAGAATTAGAGAATGTCAGGTATTCATAGATCATTTGGATCATTTCATACAACTCTCAGCAGTTGGCTGCCATCTTTTTGCAGATCTCTTATTTTCCCTTTTACTAAAAAGGACAACCTAAACAGATGAAGGGAAAATAAACACAATCAAAAAGAACATTTACAGAAATTACTTTGTACCTCATATATATCCACAACTCTCTTGTAGTTCCTGATCTAAATGGGGCAGAAAATAAAACACAGGAGAGACAAATGTTAGGTATAATGCTAATACTATTTGTGTTGCAATTGGATTTCAATTTGGTTGTTTTAAATGCTGTAAATATTATTGTAATGAAATATTTACACAGGAGATGCACAAAGAGAAACAAAGGTGCCTACCTGATTTTATTATTTTTACTCACTGATTCTAAATTGACTTTATTGCTCAGATTTGTCATCAAACTATCTATTTCGCTATCATAATTGATTTGTTCTAACAAATAATTGTTAATCAATCTATAAGCACTGACATGGAAAAATTCGGAATGTTTTTTTTTTTAAGAGGTATTGACCTCTATACATCTTTATCTGTCAGATACCCAAGGAGAGATTTTCCCTGCTCTATGTCTAGGTCACTGATACGGAGCAGTGTAAAAGAAAAGTGTGGAGGAAAAGACTCTGTCACAGCCCATGATCCATCTTTATAAGAATGTCCTGAGACTTTGTCACTGCAGTAGATACTGCCCCACAATTAGTAATTAAAGATACGGCAGGGGCTCTTCCTAGTTATTCACATAATTTTCTTTTGGTTCTGCATGCTGGGTAGGGCCCATTAGCTGGGGATGTCTATGAATACCTGACATTCTTGTTTGTCGCCAGGACCCACTAACTGGAAGACTTACTGCTGTCCTAGTAGGAGGCAGATACCTAAGCTTTTAGTTTCAATGTCACCACTATGCATGATGAATTTAAGGCCCTCAAAGCTGTTTGATTATTGATCGACATCAGCAGATAGAAGACCCCAATCTCAGGAGCCTGAAATAGAAGTGCAGATCTTCCAGCTAACCTTTCTCTGTGAACGCTGTTTGAGTACAATTTCTGGCCTTGGGAGGTCAAAGTGGCTTTACCTGAAGAGTCCCCAGATCATGAAAGTGGATGGAAGAGAAATACCACGTTCACTCAATGGCTCAGAGAGAACCCCGAGAGTAAAACTTATCCTCCTGGTTTTACATTAGTGCACAAATGTACCTGGCTTCCTAATGTATTTTCCATTAAAATTTCATTATGAAGTGGTTATCTTCAGGACATTTAATTCAGAAAATTGTTTCTGCAGTTCTAAATTGTATAAATCCTGCTTGAAAGGGCAAATGCTAATCATGCTTAATTTTATGTGCAAGCTCATATGCATAGTTATTCACAGACTCTAACTGGCCCAGTCAGCATTCTAGTTCTGGGAGATCTCTCTTGCCTGCAAGTCAAATCTAAAGGATGGCTTTAATTAAAGGGGAGAACTATGATGGCAGACTAAATTCACCCGCTTTGAGGCTAAGTGCATATGTCGGTGGGAAAACAGGAGTGTTTCCCGCTGGCGCTGGCAGTGAACTTCGAGTGGCATTCACCCACCTGAAAGATGCTAATAAACTAATTTCGAGGAACCCGCCAGCCAGGCCCACTGTTCCAAGACTGGGCCACCATTTTTAAAGGGTGCTCTGATCTCCGCACTCGGAGACAGGCCCCCCTCCCCACAAAAAATGAAATGGTGCCTCCCCTACTGGCAATGAGAGAACCACCAACCCTTCATTAAAGAGGGGCACTCTCCTACCCACAAATAACAAGTAACCCCCACCCCAACAGTCATGAGGGTGACCCGACCTAACCCCCCTACTCAGTCCCGCTCTCAGCTCCCCACCCCTTGAGACCACCCATTCAGCCCCCATCCCTCCTCAGCACCCCTTCCCCCTCAGACCCCCTACTCAGCCCGCCTTCAAGCCATACACCTTGGCAATGCCCACCATGCACTGTTCCCTCACATCATCACATTGACATCCTGGCCTGGTGCTTTAGGAACCGAGGGGGTTCAAGGAGATATGTCCAATGGCCTTTGCCCTTTTGCTGCTGCCAGCAGCAAAGAGAAAAGGTCCCGCAGGGGTCCTGGGAGTTGGGTGAGCTTCGGCTGGGGGCATGGGGATGACCTCTCCACTCTTCCCCGGGATGGAGGTGTCATGGCTGGAGTGCCCCCTCTAGCCCTGGCAGACCTGAAGATCTTTTTGTCTTTTACTTCCACTCATATGCCCCATCTTGGAGTCACAGCTGCGGTCAAAGAAATGTCTGACTGCATCCTTCACTATTGAATTTCCAACCACTATTGCTTTTGACACTTATGCCTTCCCCCATTTGCAGCTGAGCCACCCACAGTACCGTGAACTTGACTCTGGCTGCATTCACCAGAGGAACTGACATGGAAAAATGGTCCTTGAGTGAGATGCACTCTGGGGCTTACCTAAGTATCTGCCCCCCCCCCCCCACCGCCCCCCCTGCTTCTGACTGGTGGTCATTCCTTCTCTGACTGCACTTCCTAAACTGCGGGGTGACCATGTCTGAAAACAGGCCATCCATGAAATTCTCAGCCTTGTGGACGCACTGCTGTGCCTTCAGCCAACATTCAAGCTCCAAAACCCAGCTCTCAAGCTGCTCAAACCGGTAACACTTTCTGCACATGCGGTCATCCAGACTGCAAGGAGTGTCAAGGAATTCCCATATGCCGCAGGCAATGCAAAACATGGGACCAAGTTCTCCAGTCATGTTTTGAGTTAAAAGACTCTTACATTAAATTTATGCCAATTAGAGAATTATTTAAGTTTTTTTTTTAAAAGGTGGAACTCTTACCTTTCCTTAATATAGCTATAAATTCGAGAAAAGCAACTTACCCATTACTTACCAATCAACCTCTACTTACCCTTGTGGCCTCTACTCCTGCAGCAGGGCAAGACCTCTCTCTGAAGATTAAAAAGTTAGAAAACAAAAAAAGCACCCCTTTCCCCTCTGCACTGAATTCCCACTGTGCTCCAAATTCCCAAAATACACACCCGCTCTGGCAATGTCACGCTCAGAATGTGCTCTCTCCTAGTTGCTGCTGCATGAATCTCACTGACCGTAGGCTTCCAACAGTCCCTTTCACAAACAGAGGTGAGCTGAGATGAGTCACACACTAGTTAACCTTCGACAGTAATCAACACTTATTGATGCCCTATTCAGGCTTCAGGTGATTGACAGTTGACTGTCACTCAGCCAGCTACCTTATTAACCTTTTAAATAGACTACTGAACTTAAAAGACATTAGGAGAAATTTTGTTACTATGAGGGCTATGAATCTTTGTAATTTCCTTCCCTAGAGGGCTATGAATGCTCAGTCATTTGGCGTTCTAAGTACCAATGATAAAACAGTGTGGGTAAAGGACATTGAAGAGCTATGATAGTTTTGCGTGGACTGAATGGCCTATTCCTGCTCATATGTTCCTATGTACAGGAGTCTGCAGCTTCAGAATTGCTGAAGATTCTGCTGCAGTCTCTGTGCTAACCCCAGCTTTGAAGGGAAGACTTTCAGCTAGGACTGAGGTATGGGTGGAAATTAGCGTTTACCCTTGGAAGATACCAACTCTTTAATATGAGCCTCCATCGACTCTAACCTAGTCTCAGTCAAGGCATCTTCTGTTGAAGACTCTTCATGAACAACAGGAGAGAAAGTGAGCAATGCTACTCAGCCGTGAAACGGACAGCTGATTCTTCTAAAAGGACAACAGTGACTTCCTAATCTACATCTGACAATGGGAAAGGTGATTCATTCTCTAGGACCTCAACCAACAAGACATCATTCAGTGCTGCAAGGGATTATTCCTCATTACTGTCTAGGAAGAGCCAATTCATGTCTAGCAGGTCTTCATAGGGATGGTCACTGTCTACTGAAGCGCCATCTGGGCAGCACAGTGGCACAGTGGTTAGCACTACTGCTTCACAGTGCCAGGGACCCGGGTTCGATTCTCGGCTTGGGTCACTGTCTGTGTGGAGTTTGCACATTCTCCCTGTGTCTGTATGGGTTTCCTCTGGGTGCTCTGGTTTCCTCCCACAGTCCAAAGATGTGCGGGTTAGGTGGATTGGCTATGCTAAATTCCCCATTAGTGTCAGGGGGACTAGCAGGGTAAATACGTGGGGTAATGGGGATAGGGCCTGGTTGGGATTGTGGTTGATGCAGACTCGATAGGCTAAATGGCCTCCTTCTGCACTGTAGAGATTCTATGATTCTATGATCTGTATCCATAACCTAGGACCATGAGGGGCAGCGCAGTGGCGCTTTGGTTAGCATTGCTGCCTCACAGGACCAGGGACCCAGGTTCAATTCCTGGCTTAGGTCACTGTGCGGAGTTTGCACGTCCTCCCCGTGTCTGTGTGGTTTTCCTCCGGGTGCTCCGGTTTCCTCCCACAATCCAAAGATGTGCAGGTTAGATGAATTGGCCATGCTAAATTCTCCCTCAGTGTACCCAAACAGGCACCGGAGTGTGGCGACTGGAGGATTTTCGCAGTAACTTAATTGCAGTGTTAATGTAAGCCTACTTGTGCCTAATAAATAAATAAACCTCTGGCCTTATTTCATGAAAAATTGATAAATTCATAACTTCCATGTCTGCCCTGGGTCAAGTTGATGGTGTCACTGTGAAAGAAAGAGATTTGCTGCTGAGTGTATAAAGTTCCTCAGCTTCTGAAAGCTGAATTTCCACTGCTTTTAAATACAAGATTGAAGATTGTAGCTTGAAAAACAGTGAGTCGTTCAAATAATGAGTATCAGCTAGTTTTTCTAAGATAAGTATACCAGTATCACCACTTAGCAGTGATGTACATTGATTGTGAGAAACATTGAGAAAAGCAATGATCCTTGTAGTTAAGAGGAAAAATAATCTTGCCTTTGATCGGAGTATAGTGCCACATCAAGCTGACTGGGAGATGGACGCTTCACTTTTAAAACACAATATGGCGTATGGATGCTGTGTCTTCACAAAATGAACCCCAAAGAGTCAGGTGACTTATTTTGTGGTTTCTGCATAAACAGAAAAAGACGTGCCTGAACACATCTCTGGGAAGTGTAAATACTCTTCCCAGGTGCTGATTGATTGAAATGGTAAGGGGCAGTCAATGAGGTTTAAAATGACAATGACTGATGTACCTGCTAGCACCATGAAGATGGAATTTCAAATAAGGTCATTCAGGAGGATGACCACAGTTGGAATGTTGATAGGATATCAAACATGCCCCATTGTGCAAATTACTATGATTTTGATTCATTGTGTGCACAATGGAATATACCAGTACCATCATCACTTGACTGAAACTGGTTATCTCCACATCATGCCTTATTAACCCACAGGGGCAGTGCAGCAAGCCAATCTGGGCTACAAAGACAAGAAGGAAGCTGTCAATATGGAGACTACTGGGGGTGGGGGGGGTAGTTCCAAGAACTCACACTAAGGCAAGCCACAGGAACAAAGTAAGGTTTTATTTGACTAACTGTTCTCCTCACACTCCAGCCCTCAACTGCCTGTAAGGGTGGATTCCCAGGCAGGTAACCTAGCCCGTCCTCTTAAAGGAGCTATGCCCAGCATACATAACAGAAGCAATCTTTTGCCGAGCACAACTAAGTACTGAGAAGTCCTGAGAAGTCACCTTAGGCAGGTAATTGGGGCTTACTTGTTTTACCTGCAAGACTATGGGTAAGATTCTCTGGCTGCATGTTCCTTAAGACCAGAAATTCCCACCTGTCCTCAAGAGACCTTTGAATGCTGCACCGGATTTTCTGTCTTGCCCACTATGATTCCTGCAGCGGGCGAGACAGGAGAATTTCGGCCTATATTATTTTACTTACAGAAGCTCAACCACAATCAAACCACGGTGTCTGAAACAGTGAGAAACTTCCAACCTCCATTTTTTTCTAGTGAACTGAGAGACAATCATTTAGGTCTGAAACAATTCAACCACCATCTCAATGACTGTGTAAACAAATGACTGGTTTATTTTTACGCTGTTAATAATCTAATTAAATCACTTGAAATGAGAGACTGCATAATGTTAGTATCAATCAGATCAGCTGAAAGGCAGGACTGAAGATTGCTGGATCAGTTGGAGAACTGACTGGTGGCCTTCAAAACCAATCAATTAGATGTTGGCCGGGATTCTCCAGCCGTTCATGGCTCACCATCGCTGTCAGAGAGGACGGCAAATTTGGCATTCAACCAAATCTGTTCACCACAATTGGATGGGAGGATCTTGCCCCTTATGTTTTTCCACTGTCGGTTGCAAAATTAATTGGAGGTAAAGGAGAAGATACCATTTTAGATACCAATATAGATACCAATTTAACTTGCTGAAAAAATGACATGAACACATTAGCTGCTTGTTTTACAGCTACACCAGGCCGGAGGAAGGGTGGATGGGTAATTTTTGATGGGGAGGTGGGACGTAATGGTAATGTTGCTGGACAAGTAATCCAGAGGCCTAGGCTAATGTTCTGCGGACATGGGTTCAAATTCCACCCCTACAGCTGATGGAATTTAAATTCAATTAATAAAATAGAAATCTGGAATTGAAAGCTAGTCTCAGTAAGGGTGAATATGAAGCTATCATTGATTGTTATAAAACCCATCTGGCTCACTAATGTCCTTTAGGGAACGAAATCTGCAGTCCTGACATGGTCAGGCCTATATATGAATCCAGACCCACAGCAATGTGGTTGATTCTTAGCTACCCTCTGCCGTGGACTAGCAAGCCTCTCAGTTCAAAATCAACTGGTCATAACATTGAATACAGGTGTTGGGACGTCTTGTTGAAGTTGTACAAGACATAGTAAGGCCACACTTGGAATACTGTGTACAGTTCTGGTCACCCTATTATAGAAATGTTATTATTAAACTCGAAAGAAAAGATTTACTAGGATGCTACCGGGACTTGATGGATTGAGTTATAAGGAGAGGCTGGATAGACTGGGGCTTTTTTCTCTGGAGCGTAGAAGGCTGAGGGATGATCTTATAGAGGTCTATAAAATAATGAGGGGCACAGATCAGCTAGATAGTCAATATCTTTTCCCAAAGGTAGGGGAGTCTAAAACTAGAGGGCATAGGTTTAAGGTGAGAGGGAAGAGATATAAAAGTGTCCAGAGGGGCAATTTTTTCACACAGAGGGTGGTGAATGTCTGGAACAAGCTGCCAGAGATAGTAGTGGAGGCAGGTACAATTTTGTCTTTTAAAAAGCATTTAGATAGTTACATGGATAAGATAGATATAGAGGGATATGGGCCAAATGCAGGCAATTGGGATTAGCTTAGGAGTTTAAAAAAAAGGGCGGCATGGTGTGGTGATATAAACAGGGCCTAGTTTTAAGGCTGATAAAATTGGATATCCTAAATTAAAGAATTGGGCATATTAAAATCAAACACAGTCAAACCTCAGGCAGGCCAATTGTCCAAATACACAAACGTGTCTGCACCTGACCCATCAACCACCCATCAAAGGTCGTTACAATCTACTGATACTTAGCAGGAGATCATTGCACCTCATTGAAATGCACCGGCCTATTGTTAGAAGCCCAGATCGGGCCAGGCTTTCTGTCACCAAGAGTTCCTGTAGATACCTTATTTGGGGGGCGGACCCTGGTGTCCTGTCAGGCAGACGTCAAGAAACCCACTGGGTATTGGAACCCCCTCCTGGAACCTCATTGGCTGGAAGCCAGAGAAGTTTTTGCAAAGGCAAGCAGGCTGGGGTATAAAGGGACACACTTTGAGACACACAGGAGCGAAGACTCGACTAAGGAGATGGCCTTGCCCATTCGGAAGACTGGCCGAAGAAGGAAGAAGCTGCCATTGAGACTCACCTTCATGACGATGGACCAGAGAGACTCAGAGAATCGAGCCTGCAGTTCAACCAAACCATCTTTACGGGTAGTATACTTGAATCTGGGGTATCCTCTTGTTTTATGTGGGTAATTTAAGGGTTAATAGTGTTATTATTAATAAACTTGTTGAACCTTTACTTGTGTTTGTCCTTTGTCCATCTTGCAAATACGGACACCGGGGTAAAACCTTAGAGTAAGCAAACTGGTCGAAAGTATCTGAGAATTAACAGGTACTACAATGTACAAGTTGGGCCAAAGGGTCTGTTTCCATGCTGTAAACCTCTATGACTACGAGGGATGGGCAACAAATTCTTATCTTTCATCCACAAACTATACACTAGTTCTGATAAAAAGTGATGCGCTTTCAATTAGGCAAAAGACTACTTGTGTGCTAATACAACTGTAGGCTTTTATTCATTACAGAAATAGGAGCACATCCCAACAGACAACCGACCCGAACTGAACAAGGGGGAGGAACCAGCCACCTTTATACTAGGTGACAAGGGGAGGAGCCGGCAGGGGATGTGTCCAGGCATGAGAAACACACTGAAGTCCACCACACTCACCCCTCCTTTAAAAAAAAACACGGGGTGAAGCGGAAACAATGTCACAAGTTCAGACGATCCGGTGGCTTGATCTGCCATCGCGATCGTCGTAGTGCAGGTTGCAGAGTCGTCCGAGCAGGGAGCGGTGTCAGCCCAGGCTCCACGCAGTGAGCGTCGCGAGGAGGCGCCAGGTGGTGTGAGGCAGGCCGATCCGTCGTCCCGTCCAGTAGTCGGGTACTGCGTGGCGACGGCACCGGCGACTCAAGCGAGCTGTATATAGGGGTGAGAGAAGTGAGCTGTGGCCCTGGTGGTGTATGGAGAACAGAGGGAACTGGGGCTGGGGGGCCGAGGGACATAGTGGGCTCTGGGCGCACAATATAGGAGACTGGGACTGAAGGGGGGGAGGGGCGTAGCGGTCTCTGGGCGCACAACACAAGGGACTGGGACAGTGGAGCGGAGGGACGTGGTGGCCTCAGGGGCACCTGCGGGTGCCAAGTCACGGACAGAGACAGTGTCCTCCCGCCCGTCATGGTACGCTACATAAGCGTATTGAGGATTAGCATGTAGCAAGTGAACTCTCTCGACCCTCTCGCCTTATGGGTCCGGACATGCTTCCGAAGCAGAACGGGCCCAGGAGACATCAGCCAAGCTGGGAGCAAGGTACCCGAGGAGGACTTTCTGGGGAAAGTGAACATCCACTCGTGAGGGGTCATATTGGTCGTTGTACACAAGAGTGACCTAATTGAATGTAGTGCGTCCGGGAGGACGTCTTGCCAACGGCTGACTGGAAGGCCCCTAGACTGTAGCGCTAATAGAACAGCCTTCCAGACAGTTGCGTTCTCCCGCTCTACTTGACCATTACCCCTGGGGTTATAGCTAGTGGTGCGGCTGGAGGCAATGCCTTTGGCGAGCAGGTACTGCCGCAGCCCGTCACTCATGAATGAGGACCCACGGTCGCTATGAACATAGGATGGAAAACCGAACAGGGTGAAGAGCGTGTTCAGGGTCCGAATCACCGTAGCCGTGGTCATGTCCGGGCAGGGGAAGGCAAAAGGGAAACGCGAATATTCATCGATGACATTCAGAAAATAAATATTGCAGTTAGAGGAAGGGAGGGGGCCTTTAAAATCAATGCTGAGGCGCTCAAACGCGCGAGTGGCCTTTATAAGGCGCACCCCACCTGGCCGATAGAACTGTGGCTTGCACTCTGCGCAGACCCTGCATTGCCTGGTAACCGACCGGACTTCCTCGAGGGAGTAGGGCAGGTTACGGGCTTTGACAAAGTGGAAAAATCTGGTGACACCCGGGTGACAGAGATCGTTATGGAGGGACTGTAGCTGAACCAGTTGGGCGCTGGCACATGTTCCACGGGACAGGGCGTCCGGGGGCTCATTGAGCTTCCCAGACCGGTACATGATGTCATATCTATAGGTGGAGAGCTCAATCCTCCACCGCAAGATCTTGTCATTTTTGATCTTGCCCCTCTGCCTGGTGTTGAACAGAAAGGCAACGGACCGCTGGTCCGTAATTAAAGTGAACCGTTGGCCCACAAGGTAATGGCGCCAGTGCCGGACGGCTTCCACGATGGCCTGGGCCTCCTTCTCAACCGAGGAGTGTCGAATCTCAGGGCCTTGTAGGGTCCGGGAAAAAAAGGCCACTGGACGGCCCCTCTGGTTAAGGGTGGCGGCTAGGGCAAAGTCAGACGCATCACTTTCCACTTGGAATTGGATGGATTCATCCACAGCGTGCATCGCGGCCTTCGCGATGTCCGCTTTGATGTCATCGAAGGCCAGACGGGCCTCCTCCGCCAGGGGAAAAGAGGTCGATTTGAGAAGCGGACGGGCTTTATCCACGTAACGGGGAACCCACTGGGCATAGTAAGAGAAGAAGCCCAGGCATCTCCGCAGTGCTTTGAGAGTAGTAGGGAGGGGAAGCTGCATAAGGGGATGCACATGGGCTGGATCGGGACCAAGGACACCATTTTCTATCACGTACCCAAGGATAGCGAGGCGGCGTATCCGAAAGACACACTTCGCCTCATTATATGTGAGGTTCAGGAGAGTGGCCGTATGGAGGAATTTTTGTAGGTTGGCATCATGATCCTGCAGGTCATGGCCGCAGATGGTGACATTATCCAGATATGGGAAAGTGGCCCGAAGCCCATGCTGGTCCACCATTTGATCCATGGCCCGCTGGAAAACTGAGACCCCATTGGTGACACCAAAAGGGACTTGGAGGAACTGGTAGAGGTGACCATCTGCCTCAAAGGCAGTATATGGGCGATCCTCCGAGCGGATAGGGAGCTGGTGGTAGGCCGATTTTAAATCAATCGTAGAGAAAACCCTATAGTGCGCGATGCGGTTAACTATGTCCGAGATGCGGGGGAGAGGGTACGCATCTAGTTGCGTATACCTGTTTATGGTCTGGCTATAGTCAATCACCATGCGGAGTTTCTCCCCCGATTTAACTACGACTACCTGCGCCCTCCAGGGGCTGGTGCTGGCCTGGATAATCCCTTCCTTGAGCAAACGTTGTACTTCGGACCGAATGAAGGCCCGGTCTTCCGCACTATAGCGCCTACTTTTGGTGGCTATAGGCCTGCAATCCGGGGTGAGATTATCGAATAAAGGAGGGGGGGGGTAATCTTGAGGGTTGAGAGACTGTAGGTGGTGCGCGGGGGGCGCTTAAGTAACGGCGCATTGCAGACAGAGAGCAGGGAATAAGGGCCATCATACTACAAAGTGACGCTCCTATGATGGCTGAGGAAATCTAACCCCAGCAGTACAGCTGCGCAGAGTCGCGGCAGCACGAGGGGCCGAAAACACTCGTAGACTATGCCCTGTACCGTCAGAGTCACCACACAGCACCCAAGGACCTCCACTGAGTGAGAATCCGAAGCCATGGAGATTGTCCGTCTCCAGGGCTGCACGGGAAGGGCATATTGACGCACTGTGCGAGGGTGTATAAAACTCTCTGCGCTCCCGCAGTCGAACAGACAGTTTTCTGCATGGTCATTTACCTTAATCTCCATCATTGACTTGGAGAGTTGGTGAGGCTGAGATTGGTCCAGACGAATTGATGCAACTGTCGAACCCGGTGAGTATTCATATTCGTCCGCGTCTGATGATGTCACGGATGAAGTTTCCCGCTCAGCGCGCCTTGATGATGGCACCCAAGATGGCGATTTCCGCGCCGCTGACTGTAACAAAGATGGCAATTCCCGCACAGCCACTGACTGCATCAAAGATGGCGATTCACATGTAGCCACTGACTGCATCAAAGATAGTGGCACCCGTGGAACATACGAGGCGCCACGAAGCTTTGCGTTCGGCTTCGCCCGGCAGACTTTGACGAAATGGCCTTACTTACCGCATCTGGAGCAGATAACATCCTTCGCCGGGCAGCGACGCCGAGGGTTCTTGGCTAGGCCGCAGAAGTAGCATTTGGGCCCCGCTGGAACAGCCGCCGCGGTTGAACCGTCGATGGAATGGGGTGCAGGGTAGGCCCCGAGATTGCGGGAGGCCGCTTCTAGGGATTCAGCCATCGTGGCCGCTTGCTGGAGATCCAGGCCACCCTGTTCAAGCAGGTGCTGCTGAATGTAAGTAGACTCAACACCCGCAACGTAGGCGTCGCGGATCAGGTCCTCCGTGTTCTGAGCGGCTGAAACAGCCTTACAGTCACAAGCTCGAGCTAGGACCCGCAGGGCGCACAGAAATTGGGTGCACGATTCTCCTGGCTGCTGCCTGCGAGTAGCCAAGAGATGTCTGGCGTAGACCACGTTAGGGCTCTTTCGAAACTGCCCTTTTAAGAGTTCTATAGCGTCCACATATGTAGTAGCATCCCGGAAGATACCGTAGACTGCATCGCTTACCCGGGCGCAGAGCACGTGGAGCTTATCGCCGTCGGAGTCGACGACCACAGAGGCATTGATGAAGGCTTCAAAACAGTCCAGCCAATGGTCAAATTTATCAGAAACTCCGACCTCTTGAGGGTCCAATGTTAACTTGTCGGGTTTCTGAAGCTGCTCCATGTCGGTCAAATGTAATGAATAAAATTGATGCGCTATCAATTAGGCAAAAGACTACTTGTGTGCCAATACAACTTTAGGCTTTTATTCATTACAGAACTAGGAGCACATCCCAACAGACAACTAACCCGAACTGAACAAGGGGGAGGAACCAGCCACCTTTATACTAGGTGATAAGGGGAGGAGCCGGCAGGGGATGTGTCCAGGCATGACAAACACACACAACTGAAGTCCACCACAAAAAGTTCAATGAATAATGGGAATCAAGGTAACTTATTGACTTGCTCTAGGTAGTTTTAATTGAGGTGTTCAAAATTATGAATAGTTTTGTTACTTTTCCCTTACGTATTCAGTTTCCACTGGTAGATGGATCAGTAACGCAGAGGAGACAGATTTAAGATAATTGGCAAAAGAACCAAAGATAAGTTGGAAAATAATAATATCTCGCTGTTATGATCTAAATTCACTGTGTGAAAGAGTGGTGGAAGAAAACACAATTATAGCTTTCAAAAGGAAAATAGATTATATACTTGAAAAAGCAAACGTTGCAGGACTATGCGAAAAGAGTGGGAGAGCGGGACTAATTGAACAATTCTTTTAAAGAGCCAGTACAGGCATGGAGATGTGAATGGCCTCTTTCTGTGCTGTAAAATGTTATGGGTGGGATTTTCCCCCTCCCCCATGCTGTGTTTTGTGCCAGAGGAGGTGGCCCACTATTTGCCACTGACAGGAACTTCTGGTCGTGTCAATAAGTTTTCATGTTGTTTGCACTCTCCACCACTGGGGAACCCATGGCAGGGGATCAGTGGTGACAGGACTGGAAGATCCCACTGGCGGGAACGACCAGAAAATTTTGGCCAATGACCCTGTGCTTCAAATGCTGCCTAATCAGAAATCATGCAAACATAGAATGGTTACAGCACAGAGAAGGTCATTTGGCCAGCCATCACCATGCTGGCCCTTTGCAGGAATGCCAAGAAGAACTAACAGCATAATTCCACAGGCTCTGACCCCAGTCTTTCACTCAGCACACACATATTCCCAGAGCAGAACACCTCTACTCTTGTTTTCACATGCCACAGCTCCTCTATTCAAGATTCCTTCCGAGCTGACAACCCTTTAGTCAACTTGTGTTTTTCTGAAGCAGCCAGCTTTGCTAGTTGTTTACATTGGCATGTGTACAGCTGTATGACTGATAACCCTCGATTCATCACATTTCAGGTATAATAAAATGTTCAGAATGTTTCACAAATTTAACCTTCTCCATGTAGCTGAAGGAAGAAATGGTTCTGCTTGTTTTTGTTCTGGACTGTGGCTAATTTAAAGCAGCTTTTTATATTAAGTAATGAAATTATTTGTTTCAAATTAAATTTATGAAGCAAACATTATTATTATTTAGCAGACCAAAAATCTGGAAATAATTTCCACGCATTTACAATTTCAACCCAGAATGTTACAACGGAAACAATTCTCCATGAAAGTGAGTATTGATTAAATTAAATCCACTTCATCAAGACAATTAACTGGTCAAACAAACGGCAGCAGCAATGATTATCGCAAATTGTGAGCTGTTGACTCTTCAAAGCACGAGCACCGCTCACTTCTCTATTAATTTCACCATGAATGAATATGAATGCAATATGTTCAAACACAAAGCCTGGATCTTCTGAGTTGTGGTAATGATAGTCAAATTCCTGCTCAGCTTTAAAATTCCTCTGACTCGACACATCTGCACCTTTCTTCTGGGACCTTCTATCACAGCTTCCTCAGAAATGTGCAATGCAGTGTCATTTGGGGAACTTTGTTGGAACAACGGGTAAGGTGGCAAGTGATTGAGTTGGTAGATGATAAGTTGGTTAAGTGAGTATGTTAATAAGTGGCTAAGTGGGTAGGTGGCGAGGTGGGTAGAGTTGTTCAGGTGGTAGGTGGGTGAGGTGGTACATGGATGAAGTGGGTAAATGGGTGAGGTAGTTGGGTTTGTAGATGTGCCAGGGAGTAATTGAGATGGATCAGGTTGTAGAGGGGTTGCCTGATGGTTGGAAGTGGTAGTCAGCTTGGGATACATACTCAGGTTTGACTTGGGAGGAGCAGGGGGGGTGATGATCTGGTGGTTGGGATAGTCAGGTTGGGTCAGTCGGGTAGTGAGGCTAGTCAGATAGCATGAGGAGCCTAAGGGTGTGGATAAAAAGGCAGAGCTTTGCATTGGGGACATGAGGGTTTGGGTAAAAGGACAGATTTTGCATAGGGGACATGAGGGGATATGGACGTGAGTGGGGAATATAATTTGACATACAGGGCATGAAGGGAACCTTTTGAACCTACCTTTTAAACGGTCCCCTCATGTACCCGAGGATTCACAACTCTTCTAAATGGCTGTGAACCATGGCTCTTTAAAAACCTGCCCTAACGCCAAGAAACTTGCAGAGGAGTAGGAGGTATCTGTTAATTTATCATTTTAACACTTTTGATTTAATTTGACGGAGATGAGGAGGATTTTTTTTCTCTCAGGATAATTGTAAAGATGCACTTTCACAGACTCCATTAGTGGGCACCAGGATAATTATTAATAAGAATTGTACAGCTGCTACATGGATTGTAGTTAGCTTCCAGAATGTCTCTGCCTCGGAGTCAGTCTCCCCATGAGGTAATTCAATACTGAGTCCCGATTGGTCACACAGGCCACGTGACCCTTACTTGCTATGTTGCCCTTAAAGGGACAAGCAAAGCAGTAATTAATCTGTGGAACTCTTTCCACAAAGGGTTGTAGAGGCTGGGTCATTAAATATGTTCAAGGCTGTGATGGACAGATTTTCAATAAGTAAGGGAATCAAGGTTTATGGGGAAATGGTAGGAAAGTGGAGTTGAGGATTATCATGTCAGATCAGTCATAATCTCATTGAAGAGCAGAGCAGACACTTTGGGCCAAATGGCCTAATTCTGCTCCTATGTCTTATGGTGTTATAGTGATGGGGACGGCCAGATTGGGAATGCCAGATGAGGGCTTCTGACAGGAAGCAAACCATACCTTTTAACAGCAGTCCAAAAATCAGACAGCCTGGGAATGGGATCAGGAATCCTGGAATTGGAATACAGCCAGCATTTCTAAATAGCTGCTGAATCATTCCAAATCAGTGAAAATCCAGGCCTTGGTTTCTGGGCACCATATTGAACAAAGAAGAATATTAGCGCTCAAATTGGGAAAGAGATAAGAGTGAATGACCATTATGAAGTGCCATTTTATTGTGGTGTCTGAACCTCAGAAGTGTTAACACTGCAGATCACGGACCACAGTTTGAAATATCTTAAACATAGCAAATCCAGCAGCGAACCACCTGAAACAGCTGGACCATCATAGCTTAAAGATTTCTAATGCAGCCCAAGTTCTGTACATGTTCCAGCTTCCAAGTGCACCTGAGAACAAACCACCTGACTATTCACCTACAAGAGGCTTCACAGCTTCATGAGGCGCCTTTGTTTCTAAAAGACTCTAAATCCAGTGAAAGTATAACTCAACTAAGAAGGTATCAGGCATGAGCATAGACACTGAGTTATAAAATCAGTTTATAGTGAAACAAACTTTATTTAATAACCCAGTTTAAATATAACTCTAACAAATGAAGCAACCAATTATTAACAATTGAATAATATTTAAAAATGAAAAGGAAACAAGTTTAATTCTAACTTATCATTTTTTTGATTCCAAATAATAACATGCCTTTTACAAAATTGAAGGCCACTTCAAATATAGTTAGCAATCACAAATATACTTGCTAAAATAAATGGAAACAGCCTTAGAATTTTCAGAGAGATATCAAGCTTCCAGAAGTCTGTAAAATTCTCCTAACTTCAACCAGAACAGCCAAACTCCAAATCCTTTCTGCAAATACTGTTTCTTTTTCTGTGCATAAACCACATCATCACATGACCTTGTCAATCACTCTAATCTGAAATTCCAGGGAACTTAAGTAAATTAAAGTCCATTAACTCTACTTAACATAACCACTTGCAAGGTTGAAATGATTAATTATCCTGTTCTTCCAAAATTTGAGCTGCATTCCCACCTGACATACTGACTGCCTGCAGCATAAAGCTGAATTTTTAAAACTTTCCACTTAAACACACAAAAAAAATGTATATCCATATCAATTTCACTAGGAAACATCACTCGGGGGAAAGGAAATGCACACACCTTAAATACGATCATCCTGATTATGGATTTCAAGAGGCCACACAAATTCTGTTAATAACACAAGCATTTTGAAAACCTACAGCAGCCGCCAGCAAAGATCACAATAGCCAAGTCTGGGTGGATAAGCAAACTACCCATTGGTCTCTTTATTGTATTTGTATAATGGTTTATTCAGAAACAATGTTATTTTCATTTGCTGTCATATAAATAATTTGATTATTTAAAGGTAAATCTTCAATCAGGATACAGGAGGGATGTCATGATACAGTGGAACCCTGATTTAACGCGCCCCGATTTAGCGTGAATTCGGATATAACACGATGGTGTAATTGGACCCTTTTTTTTCCGCTAATAATTGGCAAATTTAGCACGACCCCGATTTAGTGTGACCCAGCTTTTTTCGCGACCCCTCTTTTATGGATCCCTACCATCGCGTTATAACGGGGCCGCACTGTACATGGTACATTTACCTTTAAGAGCATATTTTACATGCTGTCAATCACTACCACCTTCACACGATGTGGTGTATTAGTCCCAAGATTTGTCTTCTGTCTACAAGCAGCAAAAAAAGAATCTGATGTTTTCATGTAATCTTCCAGTTAACTCTACATAGACTTATCTTCAAATAAAGCACCCTCATTATTGTCTTACCAATCTGTGTCACATTTGGGTACATTCTGGGGTAGTTGTGGGGAGTGGTGGGGGGTGTTCAGGGAAGTTAGCTGGGGAGTCAACAGGGTTGATTGGGAGGTCAGTTGTGTCGTTACCCAGATTTTAGACTAGGGGTGGGATTTCCCTCCCCCCTCCAGCAGCAGTGGTGGCAGTCCATCATTGGCCAGCAGCAGGATCTTCCTTCCAGTCCCACTGCTGTCAATGGGGTTTCCTGCTTTTTGCACCCTCCATCGCCAGGGAACGTGTGGTGGTGGGGTGGAGGAGGGGGGGGGGGGGGGGGTTGGGGGTGCTCTCCAACAGTGGAGATGGAAGATCTGCCGGTGGGAATGGCTGGAAAATCCTGCCCTTCATTTTAATCTGTGTAGCATTTCCTAGGTAGCTGCACTCTAACTCAGAGTTAGAAGCGGAATGATGCTATTTTGCAGACTTTGTCAGGAACTCAAAAGCTATTCATTAACTAGGAAAACATTTTACAGAGGCCAGCAGCCCCCTGGGCTGCCCTAGAGCAGCCCACCACTTCCCCAGTCCCTACATGTCTTCCTCATGTCTTCTGGTTAAGCTAGGACTCCATCCTCAAGGATGATTACCCAGTCTTAGTCCTAAGTGGTCCCTCAAGCCAGGTGACCCTTTTATGCTGTGTTGCCCTTAAAGGGACAACTATCGCATCACCTTCCCCCCCCCCCTTCCCCCGTAACTCCTTCATACAACTTTCAATAGTCAAATTACTCAAGCCCAAATTCTAACTATACAAGTTGGACAATTATAAATGGAGTCTTTGGGGATTTTTTCTGTTGCTTGTAGAATGATGTAATTCCGTATTCTGAGATGCTCAGCAGATTGACATCAACAGCAATTGTAAATAACAGGAACCTCTTCTGCCACAGGCAGCTCATTACTACTTGCTTCCATGGAGACATCAGTGATGTCTAGAACAAATTGATCAGGTACTTCACTTCTTACAGGTTTGAAAACGTTTCTTGACAGCAGCACTGACTGCTGGAGTGTCTTTCTATTCCTCAAGTGATCCACGTGTTTACAAACAATCTATCCCTCTTTGTCTACTGGGTACGATAGGGGTCCAGTTACGGAGACAATAGTTCCAGCGATGTAACTTGATCTGCTACAGGAATTTTATGGCACCATGTCATATTCTGTGCATTCTAAACACATGGTGACACACGTGAGCTGGATGGAATCCTCCACCCTCTTTCCAAGACCTCACACCACTCAGCAAACTCCAACATGTGAGAATAGATTCCAGCTAGTCTAAACAGAGCCTCCTCTCTTGTGACTCCTGACATTTTGCATCTTTGCCCAGCAGAGCAGGGCTGTGTCCGTCTTCTTTCCTTCACAGGACTTCCCACAGCTCCTTCCACATCTCCTACCTCTCTAACTTTGTAACATTGCTATCAGCTTCTCAACTCCTTAATAAATGATCCTACATATTTGTATGTTAATCATTCCTCGATACATCATTAGTTTATTTGTTAGTAAGCACAAGGAGGGGAATTATGCAACACTTGTAAGGTGTTTTATTCTTCTGTTCTTAGGCTGCTATTTGGGAAGGAGGGGGTCTCCAGAGATGAAAGTCTGCATCTGAGGGAGACACAGGAAAAGATCTTGAGAACCGACCACGGCAAGCAGAAGCCTCTGCAATGTTGAGGATTCCCAGTGCAACTCAATGTTTGGTATGCTGTCAGATGGAGTGGAGTACAGTGACCCAGCGGGCAGCAGGGTGGCACAGTGGCTAGCACTGCTGCCTCACAGTGCCAGGGACCTCAGTTCAATTCCGGCCTCGGGTCACTGTCTGTGTGGAACATAGAACAGTACAGCACAGTACAGGCCCTTCGGCCCTCGATGTTGTGCTGAGCTTTGTCCGAAACCAAGATCAAGCTATCCCACTCCCTATCATTCTGGTGTGCTCCATGTGCCTATCCAATAACCGCTTGAAAGTTCCTAAAGTGTCCGACTCCACTATCAAAGCAGGCAGTCTATTCCACACCCCAACCACTCTGGAGTTTGCACATTCTCCCCATGTTTGCGTGGGTTTTCTCCGGGTGCTCTGGTTTCCTCCCACAGTCCAAAGATGTGCGGGTTAGGTGGATTGGCCATGCTAAATTGCCCCTTCGTGTCAGACGATTAAAAGGATAAATATGGTGAGGATGCGGGGATAGGGCCTGGGTGGGATTGTGGTTAATGCAGATTCAATGGGCCAAATGGCCTCCTTCTTCACTGTAGGGATTCTATGGCCCCTTTGATTACATTGCCCTCGACAGTTACCATCTCCAACATGAATTCCTATTTTGCCAGGGCCAACTTCCTCCTAGTCAGAAATGCAGACGATTTCCATTGCTCGATCCTCCATAGGAGTTACAACCTGAAAGTAAGGGATGTCTATTCCAGCTTTGGCCTTTCCTTTGCAGTGTGTACCTGTTCCTCCTAAATGGACCAAAGAAAACAAGATATGGCATTGTTGTCCTGTATGGCCAATGTCATCTGCTCTTATTACTTGGAAGTTGCATGTCTGAATGATGACAGGTCCATAGGGGTACTATGGCTCTATTAAATAAGCACTCCAATTGAAACAATCTATTAGAACCATTTCTATTCAAATCCAAAAGCAGCATCTTAATTCATGCTACAAATCTTTGAAGTATTTCTCATTAGAAATGACATGATACAATAATGGGACTTTGTTTTTAGATAGATTCCTTGTATGAATTAACATTGCTTTATATACTGAAATAAATTAACCACATCATCCTTAACAATCACAAACAGCACTCTAAATATTTCCCAATAAAATAAAATGGTTTCAAATAAATTATATGTAACAAGGTTTATTTGTTAGATATACAAGTCATCTTACCCAGCTCTGATACTTGATGGAGACATATACCCTCCTTCATTACTTTTTCCTGATCTTATCAATGGCAAGTAATTAACCTTCAGCTTATAATGAACATGCTGAATCATAGATTTCAAAGTAAGACACATATTAACCAGATACAATACAAATAGCAAAGTGGAGGAGAAATCACAATAAAGATCAATGCTTTATCTTGTATAAAAGCTAATAAGGACATGGTTAAAAATTGATCTTAAACTTGATATTAGCAACAAGAAGTGTTTCAACTGAAACGAATTGTACCCTTTATTCCAATAATTTATTTTTGCTGCTTTCACTTTTTGTTAATTAAATCAATGTAACATGCAATAATTGTATGACCAGAAACTCAGATGCATAATTCTGTGCGAGTCCAAATGATAGTTAATCTTACACAAGCTCTTTATTATTGCTGAAACTGTTCCATTAGGATGGGCTATAGTTACAGCATGTTAACTGTAGCTTTATATCATTGCCATAAAAACAACTTGAATTATGACCCAGTTCATTTAATTATCAGTATAAACATGGAAGAGAATATCAAGGAATCATTGCAAAAATGCAATTGATTTTGGACATGCTTGACATTTTTATGCTTTTGAACACACCTCTAAAGAATTAGGAGAATCTCGTGTCAGTGAATAGGATTAATTCTAGTCTAATGAATAAGGAAGTTAAGTTAATGTTTAACAATTGAATCAGATCAAATGTAACAAACGTTTACAAGGCGAGGCTGTCACCAACAATCGCAGCTGATTATTTCCCTTGCTGTTTCTCATGAAAGGACATCTCAATATAAGTGTTTATCCATTCTGCAGCCTTCTGAGCAAAATACCTTTGAATGCCACCATATCAAAGTGACATTTAGTGACAAGAAATAGTTTTCCTCCTTAAACACAGGTTTATGTCATGTGTGACCCCTTCCATTACCAACCCTCTAGAAACTCCAATATGTGCAAGATTGCACATATCTTAACTTTCACTTACCCCATTACCCAATCCTGTTGTTGTGACCTCCAGTGAATTCCCAACACAAATCCCTCAAAAGCATCAAATTTAATATCATGTCTTCAGTTTGCACTGGTGCCGAATGGGCCCGCGAAATCGCACCAAACGTCTGAACTTCCCCAGTAGGCAACTTGTGAACTGATGGCTTCATTGGAATAGAGTCTGAACAAAGCACTGGCAGAGGCTAAAAGATTCATGAGTGATGATAAGAAGTTGTGCACAGGGCAGGATTATACACAGCTTGTGGTCACATGCCTTTCTATTGACAAATATGTGAGGATGATGATGGGGAGCACACTTTGGAATGGGAATGCAGTTTATGTACACTGGCGATACTGCAAAGTGGGTGAAATCTAGTGCCCCCTTGCCCTGCTTCATTCTGCCGACTGATGGAGAGCCTCGGTGAAATCCGGTATACCCTTTGGCCAACAAATTTGGATATTTCGCTGATATTAACCTACTGCAGCCTGGAAGGAGTGTGTTGCACAAAGGTTAAGGAATATGGTGATCTTAATAAGTGCTATCCATGCCCTGGGTTGAAGCTTGCACTGTTGCTGCAACAGGTGTCGTATCTTGGTGACAATGTCTATTGTGAAGTTCATGAAGCAGCTTGATCCAATGTAGTACGCAATGAACCTCCAGCAATGGGGCAGTGATGCATTCCACCCACCATTTGCAATGCTTAGGAGTCAACAAATTTCGGCGGCAGTAAAATTTAAGAACAGTCATTACATAAACTAATTACAAATGAAACATGCAACAAATTTGTAACAACAATTGTTTCCAAATTCAATTACAAAATGAAACATTTTCAAATGAATTGCGTCTCATTAAATGTGACTCACAGGTTCACATTAATTATTTCTTGTATTGTTTATCCAGCACAGTTGCTATCTGCCAGAACTTAATTAAACATGAAGAGAACTCCATAGTACTGTATATGAGAGATCAGACTGATGCTTCCGAATTCCACAAATGGGATTTCAATGCTAGTAACACCTTCTTCAGTCAATCACCCATCACGTTTCCATTTCCCATGCACATCAATGTCACAGAAAGTTGTTCAGAGCAGTGGTCCCCTGCCAAACAAAATATTTCCCGGTGTTTAATTTTATGCACGTGACCATTAGACCTATATATTTAGTTATCTATGTTTCAGATAACCTATCCAACTAGATTATGTCCCAAGCCCCCAATCATATCCTTTCTAAATATCTTCTTCTCTACAGCATCTAGCCCCAATTTCCAGAACCTACCCTGAAACTAATAGCTCTACGATTTGCTATTACCCTGATTGCTCTCCTCTGCATCTTCCCTGTAGTTTCCATTCATTTACTACATGCAAGCATAGGAAATGTTCATAGTTTGAAGCGTTGATGGCGCTCTCAAGTTACAAAAAACCGCAATTGAAAGAACTGAGGCAGAGTTTTGGTGTCAGGGATGGGTAACGTCAGCTATAAGATGGTTTCCAGGTCATAAACCAATTCCTGCTGGGCAACAGAAATGATGCACAATATTCACAGGAACGACCTCATAATTCACATGGAGATGGGTTCACTGTTCAATTAGCAGCTGTAGAGGCAGGACTTTTAAAATGCGGGCTCAATTTAAGCAGACCATAGTGGCCACAGCTGTGGCTGCTGTTTGTTTCAATCTGTTGTCATCTCCAAGATATTGCAGGGGAGCCAAAGGCCTGGATCACAGGACAAATGTTAGAGGCCGTGAGGGAGATCTTTTTCCAGAGGGTAACTGGAGGAGGCCACCCACACTGACAAAACATGCCTGCAGGACATCAATGTAATTCTAAGTGGCAGAAGTGTTACCAGGAGATCATAAATGCAGTGCCAGATATGGTTCAATGACCTGATAAGCTCTGGCAAGGTGAATATCACTCTTAATCCTCAGGACAGGTCTCAGGGTAATCAGCCTCCAGCAGACACACTACTTGGAGTCTGAGGCCATATGCTGCTCCTGACCATGGAAGGAAGGTGTGTCAGACCACTTAATGCATGGCTTGTTCTGATACTGCTCAAAGCATTTATAAATTTTCAGATGAAACATCAGTAACTGTCAAAGAAAACACACAAGGAATTTTCTACCTTTCTAGAATGTTTGTGGATTCACAACCACACGACCTCAGTTATAGGGCAGACCAAGTGCACAAAACCTTCGCCAGCTCAATATATCCTTTAGGTTAAAAGGAGCATGGAGATGACATTATTTATACCAGCATTTGATCCTGAGGCAAAGTGATAACAATTTTCTTTACATTCTTTCTCGGGATGTGGGCATCACTGGCTAGACCAGCATTTATTACCCATCCCTAATTGCTTTGAGAGGGTGATGGTGAACCACCTTCCAGAATCGCTGCAGTCAATCTGTTGTGGGTCCACCCACAGTGTTGCTAGGAAAGCAGTTCCTGGATTTTTACCCAGCGATGGTAAAGCAACATAGGAAGATAAGATGTAGAAGGAGGAGTAGGCCATTCGGCCTTTAAACCTTCTCCGCCATTTGATATTAACATGGCTGACCTAATTGTGGTCTCAACTCTATTTTCCTGTTAACTCTCCAGAAGCATTGATTCTCTGGTCTATCAAAACTCAAATTCAGTCTTGGATAAATTCAATGACCAAATCTCCATTGTTTTCTAGGAATGAAAATTGCACAGACTAATGACCCTCCATTACCATTCTAGGTCAGGAGGATGTGTGACTTGGTGAGGAACTTGCAGGTGCTGGTAGAACCATAGAATCGAACCATAGTATCCCTACAGTGCAGAAAGGCGCTGGTATTCCCCTGCATCTGCTGCCCTTGTCCTCCTAGGTGGTAGGGATCATGGGTTTGGAAGGTGCTGTCAAAGGAGCCTTGGTGAGTTGGTGCAGTGCATCTTGCGGATGGTACACACTGCTGCTGCTGTACATTGATGATTGATGGTTGAAGATGGTGGATGGGGTGTCAATCAAACAATCTGCTTTTTCCTGGATGGTATCGAGCTTCTTGAGTATTGTTGGAGTTGCACTCATCAAGGCAAGCAAAGTGTATTCCATCACACTCCTGCTTTGTGTTGAATAGACAAATACATACACACATACGAACAGACTATTTAGCCTCTCGAGCCTGCTCCACCATTCAGTAACATTATTGCTGATCTTATTGTGGCTTCAAATCTATTTTCCTTCTTACCTGCCATACCCTTTGACTCTCCTGTCAATCAAAAATCTACCTCATTCAACCTTTAAAAGAGCCAATCACCCTGCCTCCATCACACTCTGAGGAAAAGAGTTTCACATACTATTTTCGAGAGTAAAGGATTCTCCTCACCTCCATCTTAAACGGGAGACCCTTTATTTTTGAGCTGTTCTAATCAAGTTCTAATCTCTTCCACAAGTGGAAACATCCTTTTGGAATCCACCCTGTCAAGATCCACCAGGATCTTATGTGTTTCAATAAGATCGCCTCTCATTCTTCTGAACACAAATGGATATAGATCCAACCTGTCACATTAGCAAAGAGATATTGCATGTAATCAAAAAGGCTACTGGAATACTATCGGTTGCTGTGAGAGAAATTGAACATAAAAGTAAGGATGTTATGCTTCAGGGCATTGTGAGACTGCATCTCGAATGCTGGGTGCCATTTTAGTCTCCTTATTTAAGGAAGGAGGTAAATGCGTTAAAAGTGGTTTAGAGGAGGTTTATTGCATTAAAACCTGGAATGAGTGG
The DNA here is from genome assembly GCF_964213995.1 of Mustelus asterias. Classification (NCBI taxonomy): domain Eukaryota; kingdom Metazoa; phylum Chordata; class Chondrichthyes; order Carcharhiniformes; family Triakidae; genus Mustelus; species Mustelus asterias. Next base: position 79,283,846 of record NC_135806.1, on the reverse strand, counting down.
GTTGTCTAACAAGGATAGGTTGGAAAGGCTGGACTTGTTTCCACTGGAGTTTAGAAGGTTGAGGGGTGACTTGATTGAAGTTTATAAAATGCTGAATGGTCTTGACATAGTGGATGTGGAAAGAATGTCACCACTTGTGGGTGAATCCAGAATGAAGAGCACTGTTTTAAAATTAGTGGTCACCCTTATAGGACAGAGATCAGATGCTTTTTCTCTCAGAAGGTTGTGTGACTTTAGAACTCTCTGCCTTGCAAGGCAGTGGGAACGGGGTCACTGAATATTTTTAAGGCAGAGGTAAATGGATTCTTCTTAAGCAAGTGAATCAAGGGTTATCAGGGGTAGATGGGGAGGGAGATGCAAATTGATCAGCCATGAGCTTAGTGAACGGCAGTGAAGTCTTGAGGGGCCAATTGGCCTACTTCTGCTCCTATTTCATATGCTTGTAAATTTGTAAACCCTTCATCCCAGCAATCAGTCAAGTGAACCTTCTCTGAAAAGCTTCACTTGCAAATCTGTCATTTCTTAAATAAGGAGACCAACTCTGTACATTTTATAGATGGTGGACAGGCTTTGGAAATTAGGAGATGAGTTCCTCGATGCAGAATTCCCAGCCTCTAACCTGCTCTTATCCATAGTATGTATATGGTTGTACCAGTTCAGTTTCTGGTCAATGGTAACCCCCAGGATTTTGACAGGGAGATGCAGCTATAACAAGAGCAGATGGTTGAATTCTTTGGCCTTCAACATAATTATCATGAAGAGGAGAAAAACAACACAGAATGGAAAAAAGGAAGAGTTATGCAGCATTTACGAAGGTTATCTGGTATTACGTTCCCCACCGTTGAATATAGAGAACTACAGGTCACGTGAGGAATTCACTGAGGAGAATGTACAAGAAAACTAAAATTTAACAAAGAGGCAATTAGGCTTTGCTTCTCAACTGGGGCTAAATATTCAAAGAGCATGGGAATTGCCCAGACCAATATTTATCCTTGAACAAGCAACACGAAACAGAGTATCTGCTCAAAACTTCCAAGCTACCCTGTGTCGGATTTGGGAAGTGACCAAAAATTGCACTGGGAAATCCCTCTCAGAAGTTCCCAGGTGAGGGTTTATCCGACAATTGTCCAGAATTAGTAACTCCCCTTGGACAATTACACTGTCCCGAAATCATCCGACAAAGTGACTTAAACCGTTAACTTCAGACACTTCTGCCAGTTTTACACATATTAGGCTGTGATTCTCCCAAAAGCGCTGAATTGGCGGAAAAACTGTTATAGATCCCGACTGTTTTGTCAGTTCAGCTTCTCACACGAATCTCCCCCCTCTGTGCATTGCAGAGGTCCCAATCGTGAATCTCATTAAAAACCAAGGGGGGACCGGGGCCTATTCGCGCCAGAGTCTGACAGTTCTGGAACTCTGCGCGTGCGCAGTGGCCCTGATCTGTTAGACTCCCCGTTGGCTGGTCAGCTCAATTGCTGGCCACTGATTGCCCCTAAGCCCTGCCCACAATAGCCCCAACCCCTTGGCACTGCCTGATGCCCGATGGTGGTGCCAAGGTGCCCCCTGGGCATGGGCACTTTGCCCCTTTGGCAGTGCCCGGGGGCACAGGCTGGCACTGCCAGGGTGCCCATGCCTGGGGGCACCACCCCCCTGCCGCCCAACCTCCTGGGGGCCCGGATTGCCCCTCCCTTCATTCCGGTGGGGTCTCCCACTAGTTCCCCGAATGTGGGGAGCGTCTCTAAACCCCGCCTGAGAGAAGTACTCCTGGCGGGGTGAGAGATTCGATCCAGACCGGTAAGTTCCAGATACTTAGATTTAAATGACATTTATTAAAAAAAGATTCAAATTACTTACCTGCCTTCCCTCCGGTTTCTAGCGTGGTCTGACCAGCGACTATTCACCGGCTCTGGGAGATGCGCATGCATTCCCGGCACACGTGCAAATCCCAGAACAAGGCCGGCGACGCGCACCTCCCACCGTGACCCGCCAGAAAAGTTGCGGGTCGGAATGGGAGAATTGTGGCCATAATTACTCTGAAAGAGTTAGAAGAAATAAAACCACTTGTAATTTCAGAGTAACTATTTTAAACACCAAGAGTGAGCAGTGCATGGGACACCCCCCACACTCCATATCCCCTGACTAATGACCTCCAACAACCCCCTCCTCCATAGGATTCCAACACCACTCCCCTGACCCTGACACCCAGCCACATAGGATTCCCTCTGATCCTAACCTGCAGGCCTGACTCTAAGTTCCCTTCTTGCCACCGATCTGATTTCATCCCCACTCCCATTGCCCTATGGAGCAGACCAGAACCACCACTAGAGTGAACCTGACACCTCCCTGGAGCACACCCGACTCACTAAGAACGGACCCAACACCGCCCCCACTGCAAGCTAACACGAGACCTTCTTCCCCGAGTGCACCTGACAACCACCCCACCCTCCCGTGAGTTGCCCTGACATCCCCCTCCTCCTGATGGGACCCAACACTCCCCACCCACCGCCTGAGCCGACCCTCCCTCAGCTCCACCCCACCCCCCTCCCCATGAACAAAGTTTTCCACAGCAGGTTAGTGAGCTTTAAACTTTTGTAATTCTAGCGGCACAGGACTGTACATTGCTGAGTGGAAGTTATGGCTGATTAGTGTGGAAACTTGCTGCATTTCCCTTCATTACAACAGTGACTATACTTCAAGAAGTGCTTCATTAGCTGTGAAGAACTTTGGGACATCCTGAGGCCATAAAGCTCCTACACAAATGCTAAGTGGTAGATTAAAAATGAAGGGAAGAGACTGTAGATATGATCAATAAACACAAAGCACTGAGTGTTGCAGAATATGCTATTATAATCTAACAATAACAAGTGTGTTGGTGAGCTGATGAATATATTGCTGGGACCACATCCTGGGAAATATTGCTTGAAGAATGAAGTACATAATTGGAATTTTTCACACAAAATGCCATTAGGAAATAGAATGGCTATTGAGGGAGAGATATACTATAATTTTAAATGTAATTGAAAATGCATTTCTAAAGAACATAAGAATACTTGGGAACAAGGCAGGAAAATAGAATAAGAACAAATAACTCCAGTTAAAGACCCAACAGCAGTGTAGACACAATAGGGCAAAAACCTCTTGCTGCGGTGCAACTTCCAAGATTCTACGGATGGATCCAGCAAATATTTGCAGCAAACATTCAAGTAATAAAGTCAAAGTTGGGATAACATATTTTAAGTATAGGTATCAAGGACAAACTAATGAAGCAATAATACCACCCATTAAAAAGATACAGTGCATGTATAATTAATTACAAATTCGAAAAGAGACCAGAGAGAAACTGAATCTGCAGAGATAGGCTACTCTGTGAACTGGCACTAGTCCAGCTTGTGGTGCTTGTCAACATAATATAATTATGTTCTACAAATGTATAGTTAGTGACCCAGCTGTTTCTTTCAAAGGCAAATACCCAGTTAACAAGGTTGTTTCAAATTGACATGAACAATGATGCACATGTTCCGTAAAATTTGCTGAATTAAGCTCTGGGAAAATCTTTGCATCGTGTCAGCTTCCATTCAGAAAGTTGAACTGTTCTGAGTATGGGATAGTGTGGGCAGGTGGGACTGAGTTAGGTGATCAACTATGATTTGATTTAATGGCAGATTGTGCTGAGCAGCCAAATGGCCAACCCATCTCCCAATTCTGATGTTTATTGTGTTTTTCTGTAGTTGCTATGCCTGACTTGTGCTTTATATGAGGAAACAAACATAGCATCTGCAGTGAATACAATCTGGTCATCTTATGCTTATTTGTTATGATATAATTTTGACTCACATTAGTTCCAATCCAGAGCTGCTACTCCTTGGTTCTACATTGCTCCAGTGGCACTTTTCCAAATTTCTGGGACTTTTCCAGAATTTAACGATTCTTGGAAGATTACCACCAGTGCATCCACTATCTCTGTGGCTACTTCCGTTAATATTCTGAGATGCAATCTATCAGACACAGGGGATTTGTCAGCATTTAGACCCATTCGTTTCCATAGTACAATCTCAGAGTAAAAAATCCCTGAGAACGCAGTTTTCGATGGTTCGGTGAGAAAAACAACATATTTCTCTCCAGAGAAACATGCCGGTTTTCTCTCCAGATCTTACCACATTCTGTCAAAGAAAATACAGGTGGCCGTGTTTAAAGGTGGCCGTGTTTCACAATGTCCAGCAATCGGACGAGACCTTAACGTGCCAGCAAACCCGGGCTCCATGAGATCAGGGTGCCATTTTAAAGGGCATTCCGATCAGACCAAAGAGTAACCACCTCCTACCCACCACAGTGGTCTAAGGGGCCCCTTTCCCCACTCCCCTCCATCAGAGCCGGCATTCACCCTTCAAACCCTCTCACAATCAAAGCCACCATTCACCCCGATGATCAGAGCTGGCATTCACCATCGCTCTCCCACCCCCACCAGTCAGTACTAGCACCCCCCCATCCATCCTTCTCCTCACACATCAGAGCCATTCCCCTCAAACTCCCACCCACACAGTCAATGCCAGCAACCCCCCCATACCTTCTCCCCGATCATTGGACTCCGCCCTCCAACCTGCCACCCACACAGCCAATACCAACCTAGCAGTGTCAACCTCTACCAAGGGGCAGGGCCAAGAGGCATTGCCAGGCCACTCTCTGGCCATACCCTCTCCCCTAGGGGCTGCTTGAACCTGTTGTAAACCTCGCTGACATGACGTATATGGTGAGGGAGTGGGGGAGGGGGTCTTTAACAGCATGTAAATATATTGAAATGTATTTAAATTAGCTTCACACCTGTCATCGGCAAGGGGTGGCAAAAATTGGAAGTCGCAATCTCGACGGCAATCTCCTGCAAATGCAGGCTCAAGGTTACACACAGAGAATTGGAATAAGAGATGCATTTTTAGGGTGACAACCTGTAACTAGTGGAGTGCCACTAGGACCAGTGCTGGGACCACAATTATTTACAATATATATGAATGTCTTGGATGACAGAAGTGAGTGTACTATTGCCAAGTTTACAGATGACACAGGAATAGGTGGAAGGCAATGATGGGGATGACACCAAAAGTCTACACAGGGATATAGACCAGTTAGGTGAGTGGGAAAAAAACTTGGCAGATGGAACATAATATAGGAAAATGTGAAGTTATGCACGTTGGTAGGAAGTTAAAGTTAATTTATTAGTCATAAGTCAGGCATACATTAACACTGCAATGAAGTTACTGTGAAATTCCCCGAGTCGCCACACTCTGGCGCCTGTTCAGGTCAATGCACCTAACCAGCGCATCTTTGGACTGTGGGAGGAAACCGGAGCACCCGCAGGAAACCCACACAGAGGCACAGGGAGAATGTGCAAACTCCACACAGACAGTGACCCATGCCAGGAATTGAACCCGGGTCCCTGGCACTGAGGCAGTAGTGCTAACCACTATGCCAACATGCCACCCCAGAATGAAGAATAAAGGAGTTGAGTATTATTTAAGTGGAGAAAGGCTGCAGAAAACTGTAGAACAGAGGGATTTGGGTGCCCTCGTGCATAAATCACAAAAAGCTAGCATGCAGATTCAGCAGATAATTGGGAAAGCAAGTGGAATGTTGGCCTTTATTTCAAAGGGAATGGAGTATTAAAATAGGGAAGTCTTGCTAAAACTATACAAGGCACTTGTTAGACCACATCTGGAATACTGTGAACAGTTTTGGTCCCCTTATCTAAGGAAAGATAAACTGGCATTGGAGGCAATCCAGAGAAGGTTCATCAGGTTGATCCCGGGTATGGAGGGATTTTCTTATGGGGAGAGGTTAAGTTGTTGGGCTGTCCTCATTGGAGTTTAGAAGAATGAGGGGCAGCCTTAGTGAGACTTAAAGGATCCTCAGGGGGTTGGACAGGGTAGGTGCTGAAGGTTGTTTCCCCTTATAGGAAAGTCTAGGACCAAAGGATATTGTCTCAGAATAAGGTATTACTCATGTAAGACAGAGATGAAGAAGAATTTCCTCATTCAGAGGGTAGTGAATTTGTGGAATTCATTAGTGCGGAGAACTGTGGAGGTTGGGTCATTAAGTATGTTCAAGGCTGAGATAGACAGATTTTTGATCAGTAAGGAAATCAAGGCTTATGGAGATAAGGCAGGAAAGTGAAGTTGAGGATTAGATCAGATCAACCATGATTTCATTGAGTGGTGGAGCAGGCTCAATGGTGTACTTGTGTTCCTACATCATATCATCATCTGGTCATTTACAAACTGATGAAGCTGTTCCTTCCCTGCAGTTGACCAATCAGGAAGATGGGATCTCATCAGTTGTACAGAGTACAGAACAACCATCATTCTCAGGAGTCTACTGTTCCCCAACAATGGAAATGGAACAACAACAACAACAGTTACTACGGCAACATCAAATGACACGGTGAACATCACCCAAATGAATGGCCAATGGCAATGCGCACGCATTTTATTAAAGGACATGCATAATTTAACAATTATGTACACAATGTGAGTGCAACAACTTACAAAAATAATGAATAGTTTGTTAATACATGAGGACAGTTGTGGTATAGTGGGTGATTTAGGTAACTCACAGTTACACATGATAATGCATGTAAATTTGTCTTTTTTTCATTATGAAAAGGAGGATATTTGTGTATTTTGTTCATGATGTAAAGGGGATGTTTGAGTTCTGAAATGCTACATTTTCTATCTGGCATTAATGTGTAAAAAAGATTTTAACCTTTAATAATTGTTCCTATTTGGAGCCATTTTAATTGATGAAAATACAATAGCAGAGGCAGGGAAGCTATGTCTTCCAAATTTTGTATCATCTGCAAATGTTGAATTCTGCCCTATACACCAAGGTCTAGGTCATTTATATATATCAAGAAGAGCGAAGGTTGAAAATTAACCTTTGGAGAACTCCACTACAAACTTTCCTCTAGCCTGACAAATATCTATTAACCATTAATCTCTGTTTCCTATCACAGAGCCAATTTTGTATCTGGTTACTGCTGTCGCTTTTATTCCAGGGGGCAATAACTTTGCTCAAAGGTCTGTTGTGTGCCATTGTATTAAAATGTCTTTTGGAGTTCATGCACCACATCAACAGCATTACACTCATCGATCCTCTCTGTTACCTCTACAAAAAAACTCCAGCAAGTTAGTTCAACATGATTTTCTCTTAACAAATCTATGCTAGTTTTCCCGAATTAATCTGTGTTCACCCAAGGGAAACTCCAATGGGGGGGCAAGAGCTGGGTAATCAGGGTATGTATATATGTGCATGATTCATTGAAGATGAAAGGACAGGTTGAGAGAGCAGTTAATAAGACATATAACATCCCCGATCTACTAATAGGGGCGAGAGTAAAATAGGATGTTAATGTTAAGACATTGGGGAGGGTGCAGAAAAGATTCGGGAGAATAGTTCCATGGGAAACATAGATTGGAGATGTTGGGACTGTTTTCTATAGAGAAGAAAAGGCTCAGAGGAGATTTGATAGACCTTTCAAAATCGTGAAGGGTCTGTACAGAGTGGATTTGGAAAAAATGTTCTGACAACTGAAAGGAGCAAGAAGGAGTTGGCACTGTAATTGATAGAAGAAGCAACGGCAATATAAGGGAAAGCTTTTCATAATGTGAGTGGTTAGATCTGACATGCACTGCCAGAGAGTGTGGTGGAGACAAGTTGAATTGAGTTATCGTAAAAGGAAGAATGTGCAGGATTATGTGGAGAAGGCAGCATAATGGCCTTCACTAGGTGAATTGCACATTCGGAGACCAGAACAGATATGATGGATTGAATGGCCTACTTCTGTGCAGTAACAATTAGAGTCATAGAGTCATAGAGGTTTACAGCATGGAAACAGGCCCTTCGGCCCAACTTGTCCATGCAGCCCATTTTTTTTTAAAACCCCAATTGCCCGCATTTGGCCAATATCCCTCTATACACATCTTACCCATGTAACTATCTAAATGCTTTTTAAAAGACAAAATTGTACCCGCCTCTACTACTACCTCTGGCAGTTTGTTCCAGGCACTCACGACCCTGTGTGAAAAAATTGCCTCTCTGGACACTTTTGTACCTCTCCCCTCTCCCCTCTCACCTTAAACCTATGCCCAGTAGTTTTAGACTCCACTACCTTTGGGAAAAAATATTGACTGTCTAGCTGATCTGTGCCCCTCATTATTTTATAGACCTCTATAAGGTCGCCCCTCAGCCTCCTACGCTCCAGAGAAAAAAGTCCAAGTCTATCCAGCCTCTCCTTATAACTCAATCCATCAAGTCCCGGTAGCATCCTAGTAAATCTTTTCTTTCGAGTTTAATAATAACATTTCTATAATAGGTTGACCAGAATTGCACACTGTATTCCAAGTGTGGCCTTACCAATGTCTTGTACAACTTCAACAAGATATTCCAACTCCTGTATTCAATGTTCTGACTGATGAAACCAAGCATGCCGAATGCCTTCTTCACCACTCTGTCCATCTGTGACTCCACTTTCAAGGAGCTATGAACATGTACCCCTAGATCTCTTTGTTACGTAACTCTCCCCAACACCCTACCATTAACTGAGTAAGTCTTGCCCTGGTTCAATCTACCAAAATGCATCACCTCGCATTTGTCTAAATTAAACTCCATCTGCCATTCGTCAGCCCACTGGCTGAATTGATCAAGATCCCGTTGCAATTGGAGATAGCTTTCTTCACTGTCCACTATGCCACCAATCCTAGTGTCATCTGCAAACTTACTAACCATGCCTCCTATATTCTCATCCAAATCATTAATATAAATGACGAATAACAATGGACCCAGCACTGATCCCTGAGGCACACCGCTGGTCACAGGCCTCCAATTCGAAAAACAATTCTCGACAACCACCCTCTGGCTTCTGTCAAGAAGCAAATTTTGTATCCATTTAGATATCTCACCCTGGGTCCCGTGAGATTTAACCTTATGCAACAACCTACCATGCAGTACCTTGTCAAAGGCCTTGCTAAAGTCCATGTAGACAACATCAACTGCACTGCCCTCATCTACCTTCTTTGTTACCCCTTCAAAAAACTCAATCAAATTTGTGAGACATGATTTTCCACTCACAAAGCCATGCTGACTGTCCCTAATCAATACTTGCGTCTCTAAATGCCTGTAGATCCTGTCTCTCAAAATACCTTCAACAATTTACCCAACACAGATGTGACACTCACTGGCCTATAGTTCCCAGGCTTCTCCCTGCAGCCCTTTTTAAACAAAGGCACAACATTTGCCACTCTCCAATCTTCAGGCAGCTCACCCGTGACAATCGATGATTCAAATATCTCGGCTAGGGGACCCGCAATTTCCTCCCTAGCCATCCACAATGTCCTGGGATACACTTCATCAGGACCCAGGGATTTATCTACCTTGATGCGCTTTAAGACTTCCAGCACCTCCTTCTCTAATATGTACACTCCACAAGACATCACTCTTTATTTCCCCAAGTTCCCTAACATCCATGCTTTTCTCAACAGTAAATACTGACGAGAAATATTCATTTAGGATCTTACCCATCTCTTGTGGATCCGCACATGGATTACCTTTTTGACCCTTAAGAGGCCCTACTCTCTCCCTTGTTACTCTTTTGCCCTTTATGTATTTGTAGAAGCTCTTTGGATTCTCCTTTGCCTTATCTGCCAAAAAATCTCGTGTCCCCTTTTTGCCCTCCTGATTTCTCTCTTAACTCTACTCCTACACTCCCTATACTCTTCAAGGGATTCATTTGATCCCAGCTGCCTATGCATGTCATGTGCCTCTTTCTTCTTCTTGACTAGAGCCTCAATATCCCGAGTCATCAAGGGTTCCCTATTTCTGCCAGCCTTGCCCTTCACTCTAAGAGGAATGTGTTTACCCTGAACCCTGGTTAACACACTTTTGAAAGCGTGCCACTTACCAGACGTCCCTTTGCCTTCCCACAGACTCCCCCAATTAACTTTTGAAAGTTCCTGCCTGATACCATCAAAATTGGCCTTGCCCCAATTTAGAATATTAGCTTTTGGGCCAGACCTATCATTCTCCATAGCGATCTTAAAACCAATAGAATTATGGTCACTGGTCCCAAAGTGATCCCTCACTAACACTTCTGTAACCTGCCCTTCCTTATTTCCCAAGAGGAGGTCAAGTTTTGCCCCCTCTCTAGTCGGGCCATCCACATACTGAATGAGAAATTCCTCCTGAATACACTCAACAAATTTCTCTCCATCCAACCCTCTAATACTATGGCTGTCCCAGTCAATGTTGGGAAAGTTAAAATCTCCGACTATTACCACCGTATTTTTCTTGGAGCTATCTGTAATCTCCTTACATATTTGCTCTGCAATTTCCCGCCGACTACTTGGGGGGATGAATTCTGTGATTCATGCAGCATACACTCTGTGAGAAACCAATAAATCAATGACGTGTATGTAATTTCTTTAAAAATCCATGCATTCATAATTTTCTTTTATAAAGTGCTTTTCCTACGCACCTGCGAAAGTTCCAATCAACCAGGCTGTTAAAGTAACAATAACAGAAGCTATAAACATTTGACACTTTATCTTGTGCAAATCAATATTGAACCATTGACAAAAGAGATCACGGAAAAAATAATTTATTATAACATCATAAAAGCTGACAATCAAGCAAAGTTTTCACTTCTCTGCACTCTGTTAATAATGTTAATCCCTTTATGGAAGCCTGGTCTCTCACTCAATCATTCATGGTAGACTGAGATTGCTAGGCACTCAATCACCCCTGTAGCCATCTTCAATCTGTTCCTGGGGAAGGTGGCCCTGAATCCATACTGCTCCCATCTGCCTGGAGCTACAATTGGGTCTGACAGACCACTGTCTACTTAGAAGGGCCTGCTGAGTCAGGAAATTTCCCAACTTGAGTTCCGCACCTCGATAACAAAGATCCAGTCAAATTTGCAGTTCTGAAACTAGGAGGAGCAAAATAAAGTTAATGTGGACAGGAAATGCATACAATTGGCAAGACATGTCATAACTGTTGTAATATGCCTTTGAGGGATAGCAGCATGTGATCATGAGAAAGGAAATGTGTCATGTGATAGAATTTTGGTTTCACTTTTGCTCTGAGCAGAGCACACACACAACTCTGGTGTCTTTAATCTTTATACTTATGTATAACTGTTTTCATGTACCTGGTCTTAAGAAATGAGCCCATATGTGTTTACCAAATCCCTTATGAACGCTTGGTGACTTGTGGCTTGTGTAGAAAGGCGTTCTGAAAGATATGCACGTTAGGTGGTTTGGACCATGCTAAATCCTCTCTCAGTGTACCCGAACAGGCGCCGGGAGTGTGGCGACTCGGGGATTTTCACAGTAACTTAATTGCAGTTTAATGTAAGCCTACTTGGGACTAATAAAAATTTTTTAAAAATAAAATAAAGTAAAATAGAAAGCAAATCCAAGGAAGATTTTATTATAACACAACAATAGCTGCCTCTGATTGACTATGATTACCTGTTACATATATTTCTTGCCATATCTTCCAAGAAGGATTTATTTGTTTATTCTCCCCTTTTCCCAGTACAAAACTTCACACAGGATCATAAAATATATTCTCACCTGTGCTGAATCTCTAATGACCTGGGCTTTGGATATTATGTCATTGACCATAGTTGACATGACTAAATAACTTCTAGTCACTGCTGTACCTGAGTTTAACATCAAAGCACATTGTCTGGCCCTAGAATAATCATAAAACTCTCCCCCCTCACCCAAAATTATCATTCAAACTATGCATTTAGATCAGAAACTTTAGCTGACATCTTAAAGAATATAAAATATAAAATGAAATATTTTTATTTTTTGGAGTGGGTTTTGCAATTCATGCCTCACAGTTGTGACTTGCGTTGGGTATTGTAATTCCACAAGAGAGGATTGAAGCCAAGATTCTGATAAAATGTTTCTATCTCACAAACAAAATTTGTCAGCAGGAAGTCTAGTCTTCCCAGTTGAAGCTGTGAGAAGCAACAGGTAGGATGAGTCCTGTGCCAGAAAAAAACCTTGGAAGTAATTCTACTGCATTATGTTAACTCCTTGGGTATGATTGGTTGTTTTAAGGATTATGTAGTTATTTTAATACAATTTTATTTACAATGCACCTGTATTAGGATTTGTGAGGAAACAATATTGATTCTGTAACTTGAAGAAGATTCTTTCTGTTGGACAATTTAAGAATGTTGTATTACATGGGCATACTGAGGGTGAAATTTTCCTCCATTTTGAGGCACCCTCAGAATCAGCTACCTGCCTCAGCAGCCTCCACCTCTGATGGCCAATGTGCCACCTTCTAGAAGACCATAGCAGAGGGTGCACTGCACAACTGTGCGAGAATGATACCTAAAATGGTCCCGATACCTGAAAATAATCTATCAGCAGAAGATCCTGCCATTAGTGTCAGTTTTGCAACAAAATATAAATTTGGTTGATTGATTCCGCGTGGTTGTTAATTGTAATTTGGCCCACGTTTTTGTGACTAGAATTTATTTGGAATATGTTCATATTTAGCCAATTAAATATTTGAGCCAATTAGCATAGTTAACCTTATAGATTGTGACATAGTGAATATTTGAACAAATCACAATGGGGGAAACTTTCCCATATTTCATCACAGTGTCTGTCTCTGACTGTAAACCGTGTGTAGTTCTTCAGCTGCACAGCTGAGTTTTTAATCCAGATTTTCAAGCATTCTTGAAAAAAAAGAGTTGGTGGTGTTCACAATATCACTCTGGTAGAGTGTGGTCTGATAGAGCTAGCAAGGACGATCCACATGGACCAAGGTGCCATCTTTAAAGGGCGCCCCAATCGGCACAAAAAGTAAACTGCCTGGTTGGCAGTGCCAATCTGTGACAACATGGAAGTGGCAACCAGTGCCAGGGCCCAGGGCAATACCCTGGCACATCCCTCTTCCAATGGGGGCAATACTTACCTTGACACTGCCAGTGGGAACCCCTTGACCATTTCCCGTCAGCGAGATTTCAATATTCTGTGAGGGTGGATCATGTGGAGGGGAGGCCCTATAAACATATTTTAATGCATTTAAATGTATTTAAATAAGGTTCCCATCTATTCTGGGTGGTAACATCCTTACATCGCCAATGAGGAGTGGGGAAAATCAGGAAACTTGATCTCGCCAGCGAAATTCTCAATTCTCACAAGATTTTGCACCTGTGTCACTGTTCTCGATGTGGGCAAACGCGGAAGCAAAATCATCCCCATAGTTTTCCCATATGGATATGTGACATACTTGACATACTAAATTTGAGTGGTCCAATACTGTGGATGTGCACGAGGCATAAGGTTTTTAATTATATGGAAAAGATTGAATATGCTGCAACCTATATTTCAACCTATTCTGCTACTTTGAGAATAAGCTGACTTATGCAGCTGCATATATTCCCTGAAGATAGCTTGTGATGACAACTTATTTTTGTTTGTTGATTTTTTTTTAAGTAGTGCCAATTGTTTTAGAATTAAACTAAAGTTATTGTATTTGGTTACGACACACCCGTTTTCATTCAGAGACTGACACTCTGATAAAATATGGGAAAGTTTCACCCATTGTGATTTGTCCAAATATTCACTATGTCACAATTCCCTCCCTAACGGCATTGTGGGTCAACCCACAACACATGGACTGCAGCGATTCAGGAAGGCAGCTCACCACCACCTTCTCAAGGGCAACTAGGGATGGGCAATAAATGCTGGCCAGCCATGTCCCACGAATGAAGGAAAAAAACAATCTATAAGGTTAACTGAGCTAATTGGCTCAAATATTCAATTGACTAAATATGAACATATTCCAAATAAATTCTTTTCACAAAAAACATGGGCAAGATTACAATTAACAGCCACCACAAAAGCAATCAACCAAATCTCTACAAAACTCTGTGTGAAGTTTGCACATTCTCCTCAGCTGGAATGTTACTGTCCCGTCTGCCATGGGAATCAGAGCGGGCAAGGGGCAGACAATGGAAAGATCCATTAACTTGGGTGGAATGTTATGCATTCGGGACGAGCAAGGCCGTAAAATCCCACCCTCCATGTCTGCATGGGTTTCCTCCGGGTGCGCTGGTTTCCTCCTACACTCCAAAGATATGTGGGTTAGGTTGATTGACCATGCTAAATCGCCCCTTAACGTCGGGGGATTAGTAGGGTAAATATGTGGGATTACAGGGATAGGGCTTGAGTGGGATTGTTGTCGGTGGAGGCGCGATGAGCTGAATGGCCTCCTTCTGCACTGTCGGGATTCTATGATTCCATTTACAAAAACTGTTACATTTACTTTTGTAGAAATAAAATGTAGCTTTACAGTGAATAAATGAGTGTAGTCGCATGTTAAAACAGGTGCATATATATTCTTTGGTGTTTCAGCAATATGATTTGAATCTACGTCAAGTATTCTTTCCCTCATTGATCTAATTATAGGTATGAATCTACTTTTAGCACTCCGCAGAAGCAGTTGGAGGTATACATCTGAGCCCTAGTGTTCAGCTGAACATCTGCTGCAAGAGAGTCTTAGACCTTATCCTGTAGGATTATTTGTTTTCTTCTCTAGCAGTAGAAGTCTTCTATGAACCTGATCTGGGGGGTTGCGATGAAATGTGTTTCAATATGTGCTCCTTGGTGATCTACATATTGATGAGGTGACAAATAGTTGGTTGCTATATTCTGTAATGGCAATCTTTAAAGATACTCTTATTGACCTGGTTTTGAGCACTATTTTTCATAAATATCCTGATTTTTCAGTCTTCAAAGCCAGAAGTTGATGTGCAACCATTATCATTTTTATTATTAGCATCATGCTATTTCATTCTGAATTAATTCAATGTGAAAATTACAGCATGGTTGTGTTGGGAAGTTACACAATTCACCAGGAAAATGAATTCACACCAGTTACTTGAGCTGTTGATTTAAATATTCCTTGAGTAGCTTTGGTGGAATTTGAGTGAAGTTAATGCACAGAATTAGGCAGTGTTAGAATACCAGAGCAGAAACCCCAATGTTATGAAGCCCACCTAGACCTGAACAGTTTTTTCTATCTTGGCATTAGTAAGAGAATAAGGTGTTTAGTTTAGTTTTTTAGTTTAGTTTATTTATTAGTGTCACAAGTAGACTTATATTAACACTGCAATGAAGTTACCGTGAAAATCCCCCAGTCACCACATTCTGATGCCTGCTCGGTGACACTGAAGGAGAATTTAGCATGGTAAATGCACCTAACCAGCACACCTTTTGGACTGTAAGAGGAAACTGGAGCACCCAGAGGAAACCCGCGCAGACATGGGGAGAACATATTTCACTCCAGGTGTGATTCTATTGACACACTAGGAAGCTTTTATCAAAACAAACTTTATTTAACAATACAGTTATGTCTAATAAATTAATTATCTTAACTATTACCGACTGAAATACTTAAAGATGACACGATCCAATTCTTCACTGCTAATCTATCTTTATTAGTTCCAATTTAAGCAATTTCCTCTTATAGACTCTTCAAAATCAACTAGCTACACAAAGACTTACATATTTGCACTTGTTAACAGTCCTAGAGACTTTTGAACACCTTGAGAGAGAGTGAGAGACAGAGAGACACCTGTCTTCTGATAGCTTTCAAACCAAGCAGAAACTGTCAGCTTTTCACTGTAAGCTTAGCTCCTCCCCTTCACATGACTCTGTCTCTGTCAATCAACCTAATCAAAATCCTACTTTGAAACCTAAGGGGGAAAAAACAAAAATAAACAAAAGTGCATTAACTCAGATTAAAATAAACACCCCATTAGCTAAGATTAATTATTAACTTGAATTCTCAGCATGTGAGCTGCCTGATGTGGGGCTGAATTCTAAACATATCCCTTAGAAGAAACATGATAAAAATACATTTCTTAAAGGCACAATATTGTCACAGTCTGGTAGAGCAGGAGTTCCTTGAAATCCTGCTTAGAAATTGGTTTTACATTTTGGAAGCTGGTTCTTCAGAGGAGTGCAGTCAGAGCCAGATTTGTTATACCACAAGTGGCTTGGCTATAAAGGAAGGGAGGAAGAAGAAGGGACCAGCAATATTGATAGGGGATTTGTTAGTTAGGGGAACAGACAAGTGTTTCTGTGGCTGTAGACGTCATTCCAGGATGGTATGTTGCCTCCCTGGTGCCAGGGTCAAGAACGTCACAGAGCGGCTACAGGAAATTCTTCTGGGGGAGAGTGAACAGCCAGAGGTCATGGTCCATATTAGCACCAATGACTTAGGTGGGAAATGGATAGGGTCCTGCAATCAGAATTTAGAGAGCTCGGTAGAAAATTAACAAAATTAGCAAAATAACAAATGTAGTCATCTCCAGATTAGTCCCAATTCCACATACAACTGTATACAAAAATAGAAGGATAAGGAAGATGAATGTGTGGCTGGAATGATAGTGCAGGAGGGAAGGTTTTTAGATTTATGGGACACTGGTGCTTGCTCTGGAGGAGGTGGCACCTGTACAAGTCACTCAGGTTGCACCTGAACAGAGCTGGTGGTTCCTTTCATGGTGCTTTGTTGGTGCTGTTAGGAGCATTTTAAACTAACACAGCAGGGGTATGAGAACCAAGAGGAAATATTAGAGAGGATTACCAGGGTGACAAAATACCGGGAGGAACAGGAAGCACTAATATAGAGAATAGTAAATTAATAGGTGAAATTGAAGTAAGGGAGTAAATAGTGATGTCATAATCAGGGTTACTGTGCTTGTATGTAAATGCATGGAGTATAGTAAATAAGATTGGGGAGTTAAAGGTGCAGGTTGCATTGTGGAACTGTGATGTTGTGGCAATAGCAGAGACCAGGCTCAAGGAAGGGCTGGACTGGGTGTTAATATTCCTGGATGTGAGGTGTTCAGAAAAGATTGGAAAGGAAGGAAAAGAGGAGGGGAAATGGTATTTGTTAAGGAGAGCATTGCAGAGCTGGAGAAAGAGGGCATGTAGAGAGTTGTTTTTCAAACTGGAGGCCTGTGACCAGCGGTGTGCCTCAGGGATCGGTGCTGGGTCCACTGTTATTTGTCATTTATATTAATGATTTGGATGAGAATATAGGGGGCATGGTTAGTAAGTTTGCAGATGACACTAAGATTGGTGGCATAGTGGGCAGTGAAGAAAGTTATCTCCAATTGCAACGAGATCTTGATCAATTGGGCCAGTGGGCTGACGAATGGCAGATGGAGTTTAATTTAGACAAATGTGAGGTGATGCATTTTGGTAGGTTGAACCAGGGCAGGACTTACTCAGTTAATGGTAGGGCATTGGGGAGAATTACAGAACAAAGAGATCTAGGGGTACATGTTCATAGCTCCTTGAAAGTGGAGTCACAGGTGGACAGAACGGTGAAGAAGGCATTTGGCATGCTTGGTTTCATCGGCCAGAACATTGAATACAAGAGTTGGAGTGTCTTGTTGAAGTTGTACAAGACATTGGTAAGGCCACACTTGGAATACTGTGTGCAATTCTGGTCACCCTATTATAGAAAGGATATTATTAAACTAGAAAGAGTGCAGAAAAGATTTACTATGGTGCTACCGGGACTTGATGGATTGATTTATAAGGAGAGACTGGATAGACTGGGACTTTTTTCTCTGGAGCATAGGAGATTGAGGGATGACCTTATAGAGGTCTATAAAATAATGAGGGATACAGATCACTTAGATAATCAATATCTTTTCCCAAAGGTAGGGGACTCTCAAACTAGAGGGCATAGGTTTAAGGTGAGAGGAGAGAGATACAAAAGTGTTCAGAGGGGCAATTGTTTCACACAGAGGGTGGTAGGTGTCTGGAACAAGCTGCCAGAGGTAGTAGTAGAGGCGGATACAATTTTGTCTTTTAAAAAGCATTTAGATAGTTACATGGGTACAATGGGTATAGAGGGGTATGGGCCAAATGCGGGCAATTGGGATTAGCTTAGGGGTTTTAAAAAAAAATGGGTGGCATGGACAAGTTGGGCCGAAGGACCTGTTTCCATGTTGTAAACCTCTATGACTCTAGAGGATTCAAGGACAGAATCAATTTGGCTAGAGCTAAGGAACAAAAATCATGCAATTATATTGTTCTTTGTAGTCTATAGACAGCTAACTAGTTGGAAGGATGTAGAGAAACAGATCTTCAGGGAAATCACAGAGAGATGCAAACATTACAGAGTAGTGATAATGGGGGACTTGAAGTACCTGAATGTAAACTGGGACAATGGTAGTATAAAGGGTGGAGAGGGGCAAAAATTCTAGATTGTGTTCAGAAAAAAATTCTACTACAGTATGTATCCAGTCCAACAAGAAAGGATGCATCCTTGGACCTGGTTCTTGGCAATGAGGTTTACCAAGTAGATCAAGTGTCATTGGGGGGACATTTAGGAGACAGTGATCATTGCATTGTAAGGTTTAGGATAGCGATAGAAAAGGATAATAGGCAATCCAGAATAAAAATACTTAACTGGGGGAGAACTGACATCAATGGGACAAGAACAAAGCTGGGCAGGTTAGACTGGAGCAAAATGTTGGTGGGAAAAACTGTAGCTGAACAATGAGCTACCTTCAAAAAAGAAATGGTCGGGAATCAGTCAAAGTATATTCCCTTAAAAGGGAAAGGTAGAGGTAACAAATCCAGAGCTTCCTGGATGAAAAAGGAGATGGAAATTAAGATAAGGAAGAAAAAGTGTGCTTATGACAGGTGTCAGGTAGAAAATACAGTTGAAAACCAAAGGAATACAGAAGGTTAAGATGGAAGGTGAAAAAAGCTCATTAAAAAGTGAAGAGGTATTGTGAGAAAAGACTGACAGCAAAAACACGGGAATACCAAAGTCTTCTGTTGACATATAAATAGAAAAAAGGTTTAAAAAGAGGAGTAAGTTTGATTAGGGACCAATAGAAAATTTACACATGGAGACTGGGAGCATGGCTGATGTATTAAATAAATACTTTGCATCAACAAGGTAGATGCTACCCAGGCCATGGGGATAGACAAGGAAACTCTGCCCCCAGAAGTGTTCAAAATTGATAAGGAGGACGTATTGAATAGACTGTTGTTACTTAAAAATTTATAAGGCACCGGGCTGGATGAGATGCATCCAAGGATATAAAAGGAAGTGAGAATGGAAGTTGCAGAGAAACTGGCCACAATATTCCAGTCTTCTCTAGATGCCATGATCATGATGAATAGCCGAGCAGGCTCGAAGGGCCAAATGACCTCCTCCTGCTCCTATCTTCCATGTTTCTATGACACAGGGGAGGTGCCAGAGGACTGAAGAATTGTAAATATTACACCCTTGTTCAAAAAGGTTGTAAGCATAGTCCTCACAATTATAGGCCCATTAGTTTAACATCAGTGATGGGCAAGCTTCTAGAAACAATTATTTGGCATTTGATTTTGAAAGGGGAAACTGTGTTTAACTGATTTGCTGGAGTTTTTTGAGGAAGGAGCAGAAAGGGTTGACGAGGGTAGTGATGTTGATGCAGTGTACACGAACTTTCAAAAGGCACTTAATACAGTGCTACACCACAGACTTGTGAAAAAAGTCACGGATAAAAAGGAACAGTAGCGACGTGGATACTAGATTGGCTAACTAATAGGAAACAGAGAGTAACAGTTCATGGATATTTTTCAGGCTGGAGGAAGGTTTGTATTGGTGTTCTCCAGGGGTTGGTATTGAGACCATTGCTTTTCCTAATATATATTCATGATCTCGATCTTGGTGTACAGGGGGCAATGTCAAAGTTTGCAGATGATACAAAATGGAGAAGTACTGTAAACTTTAAAGGGTAAGAAGTCTCACAACACCAGTTTAAAGTCCAACACATTTATTTGGTAGCACAAGCCACAAGCTTTCAGAGCGCTGCCCCTTCATCAGGTGAGTGGGAGTTCTGTTCACAAACAGAGCATATAAAGACACAAACTCAATTTACAAAATAATGGTTGGAATGCGAGTCTTTACAGATAATCAAGTCTTAAAGGTACAGACAATGTGAGTGAGAGAGGGTTAAGCACAGGTTAAAGAGATGTGTATTGTCTCCAGCCAGGACAGTTAGTGAGATTTTGCAAGCCCAGGCAAGTCGTGGGGGTTACAGATAGTGTGACATGAACCCAAGATCCCGGTTGAGGCCGTCCTCATGTGTGCGGAACTTGGCTATCAGTTTCTGCTCAGGGATTCTGCGTTGTCGTGTGTCGTGAAGGCCACCTTGGGGAACGCTTACCCGAAGATCAGAGGCTGAATGCCCATGGCCGCTGAAGTGCTCCCCAACAGGAAGAGAACACTCCTGCCTGGTGATTGTCAAGCGGTGTTCATTCATCCGTTGTCGAAGCGTCTGCACGGTCTCCCCAATGTAAGGCCGCTGCCCTCGACTCGACATGTATGCCCAAGCCGTTAGGAGGTGCGTCAATACCAGATTCATCAGCCGCACTCACAAGACAGCCCCGAACATCACCCAAGCACAACGCAACACCATCCGCACTCTCAAGACCAACCGCAACATTGTCATCAAACCAGCAGACAAAAGAGGGGCCACTGTCATACTGAACAGAACGGATTACTGCAAAGAAGTGTACCGACAACGGAACAACAAGGAACACGACAGACAGTTACCCGCAGATCCGACCAAAGAACACACCTGTCAACTCAACAGACTGATCAAGACTTTTGATCCGCACCTTCAGAGCACCCTTCGTGCTCTCACCTCACGTACTCCCCGCATTGGAGATCTCTACTGCTTCCCGAAGATACACAAGGCAAACACACCCGGCCGTCCCATCGTATCGGGCAATGGGACCCTGTGCGAGAACCTCTCCGGCTATGTCGAGGGCATCCTGAAACCCATTGTACAAAGAACCCCCAGCTTTTGTCGCGACACTACGGACTTCCCACAGAAACTCAGCACACATGGAGCAGTTGAACCAGGAGCACTCCTTGTCACAATGGATGTCTCGGCACTCTACACCAGCATCCCCCACGACTATGGCATTGCTGCAACTGCCTCAGTACTCAACGCTGACAACTGCCAATCTCCAGATGCAATTTTACAACTTATCCGCTTCATCCTGGACCACAATGTCTTCACCTTCAACAACCAGTTCTTCATCCAGACACATGGAACAGCCATGGGGACCAAATTCGCACCTCAATATGCCAACATCTTCATGCACAGGTTCAAACAAGACCTCTTCACCGCACAGGACCTTCAACCAATGTTGTACACTAGATACATCGATGACATTTTCTTCCTTTGGACTCATGTTGAACAATCACTGAAACAACTATATGATGACATCAACAAGTTCCATCCCACCATCAGACTCACCATGGACTACTCTCCGGAATCGGTTGCATTCTTGGACACACGCATCTCCATCAACGGCGGTCACCTTAGCACTTCACTGTACCGCAAGCCCACGGATAACCTCACGATGCTCCACTCCTCCAGCTTCCACCCTAAACACGTTAAAGAAGCCATCCCCTACAGACAAGCCCTCCGTATTCACAGGATCTGCTCATATGAGGAGGATCGCAACAGACACCTCCAGACGCTGAAAGATACCCTCATAAGAACAGGATATGGCGCTCGACTCATCAATCGACAGTTCCGACATGCCACAGCGAAAAACCTCCTCAGAAGACAAACACGGGACATGGTGGACAGAGTACCCTTCGTCGTCCAATACTTTCCCGGAGCGGAGAGGCTACGACATCTTCTCCAGAGCCTTCAACATGTCATCGATGAAGATGAACATCTCGCCAAGGCCGTCCCCATACCACCACTTCTTGCCTTCAAACAACCGCACAACCTCAAACAGACCATTGTCCGCAGCAAACTACCCAGCCTTCAGGAGAACAATGACCACGACATCACACAACCCTGCCACAGCAACCTCTGCAAGACGTGCCGGATCATCGACACGGATGCCATCATCTCACGCGAGAACACCATCCACCAGGTACAAGGTACATACTCTTGCAACTCAGCCAACGTTATCTACCTGATACGCTGCAGGAAAGGATGTCCCGAGGCATGGTACATTGGGGAGACCATGCAGACGCTACAACAACGGATGAATGAACACCTCTTGACAATCACCAGGCAGGAGTGTTCTCTTCCTGTTGGGGAACACTACGGCGGTCACGGGCATTCAGCCTCTGATCTTCGGGTAAGCATTCTCCAAGGCGGCCTTCATGACACATGACAACGCAGAGTCGCTGAGCAGAAACTGATAGCCAAGTTCCGCACACATGAGGACGGCCTCAACCGGGATCATGGGTTCATGTCACACTATCTGTAACCCCCACGACTTGCCTGGGCTTGCAAAATCTCACTAACTGTCCTGGCTGGAGACAATACTCATCTCTTTAACCTGTGCTTAACCCTCTCTCCACTCACATTGCCTGTACCTTTAAGACTTGATTACCTGTAAAGACTCGCATTCCAACCATTATTTTGTAAATTGAGTTTGTGTCTTTATATGCTCTATTTGTGAACAGAACTCCCACTCACCTGATGAATTAGCAGCGCTCTGAAAGCTAGTGGCTTGTGCTACCAAATAAACCTGTTGGACTTTAACCTGGTGTTGTGAGCCTTCTTGCTGTGCTTACCCCAGTCCAACGCAGACATCTCCACATCAACTTTAAAGAGAACAGTGTAGAACTTCAAACAGACATAAACAAGTTGGTGAGTGGCCAGATAGGTGGCAGATGAAGTTCAATTTGCACAAGTGTGAGGTGATGCATTTTGGTAGGAAGAACATGGAGAGACAATATAAAATAAGGGGTAAAATTCTCAAAGGGATGCAGGAGCTGGGACCTCGGTGTGTATGAGCAAAATTCATTAAAGGTGGCAGGACAGCTGGAGAGAGCAGCTAATAAAACATATAGTATTCTGGCTTTATTAAATAGGGGCATAGAGTACAAGTTAAAGGAGGTTATGCTGAATTTATACAAGATGTTAGTTAGACCTCAGCTGGAATATTGTTTACAGTTGTGGATGCTATCCTATGGGAAGGATATGAACACAATGGAGAGAGTACATTAGAAGTTTACGAGAATGGTTCCAGGCATGAGAAACTTCAGTTATGAGGATAGATTTAAGATGCTGGAACTGTTCCCTTGGAAAGAAGAAGGCTAAGAGGAAATTTGATAGAGATGTTCAAAATCATGAATGGGCTGAACAGAATAGACAGGAAGAAACGTCCCACTTGTAAAAGGATCAAGAATGAGACGGCACCGATTTAAAGTGATTTGCAAAATGAGCAAAAATGTGATGTGAAAAAAAACTTTCTCTTGCAGCAAGTGGCTCAGGTCTGAAATACAATGCCTGGAAGTTTGGTGGAGGCAGATTTAATCGAGACATTCGAGAGAACGTTAGATGATTATTCAGATAGAAACGAAGTGCAAGGTTATGGGGAACAGGCAGGGGAATGGCACTAATCATAATGCTTGTTAGGAGAGCCGGTGCAGACATGATTGGCCAAATGGCCTCCTTCTGCACAGGAACAATTCTATGATTCTGTGAACTGTGCAAGTTACTGACAAACAAAAAAAACACACAAAACCTCTGTGCAAAGCTATAGAATAATTTAAAGCAACTGTACCGACTACCAGCAGCAGTCGAACACTTTGAGGTAAGGAGCCAGCAAATGGTTTTGCAGGTAATATATATGCAGCAACCCACTTGACAGCATCTTTCACCCACAGCATCAGTGAAGATTGATATAATTGTGTCATATTCAGTAGCAGCTATGTCCACTGGTACCATGCCAAATCTGCAGCTACAACCACAGCCAGCTTTTATGATGAAGAACTCCAACCCTTCATCTGAGAGGTGCAAAACAAGATCATTACAGTCATAGTTGTGTCTTTTACAGAGCTGCAGACCAACATCTCTGACCCTGCAGGGAACTGACACTGACAATGATTTGCAACTCTTTCACATTCAGTACTGATCAACAGCGGAAAAAGTGAAACGTTTTCAGAAGAAAAAGCAAGAATAGTATGTCGTCACACTCTCCTCCCTGCCTGCCACTAGATTCTTCACTCTCATTAGAAAATACTCAAACTCCCAACCCAACAGTCTGCAGTACAACTCCCTAATACACACCAGTGACTTTACACAAGTCTTTCTTCACTCCATCATCCTGACACCCCCATACACCACCTCTTTTATTGCAATTGTAACACACTGCTTGATGTTAAATCGCTTTGTGTTGTAATATAATAAATGTTTTCTTTGAAAAATACTGGGCAGCTGACTCATGATATGTTATTTATGAAAAGTACAGAAAGCCAGAATTTTAAAAAATCTTTCATGGGATGTTGGTGTCTCTGGCTAGACCAGCATTTATTGCCCATCTGTACTTGACCTTGAGAAGGAGTCTTGGTGAGTTTTTGCAGTGCATCTTGCAGATGATATTCACTGCTGTCACTGCGCATCAGTGGTGGAGGGAGTGGATGCTGAAGGTGGTGAATGAGGTGCCAATCAAGAAGGCTGCTTTGTTCTGCATGGTGTGAATCTTTTTGAGTGTTATTCGGGATGCACTTATCCAGGTAAGTGGAGAGTTTTCACTGCAGTCCTGACTTGTGCCTTCTCGGTAGTGGACAGGTTTTGGGAATCAGAGAATTACTCACTGCAGAATTCCCAGGTGAGATTTTCTCTTGTCAGAGAATATATAGTAATATTCGTGCCATGCAAGTGCCAGGCAATGACCATTTCCAATTAAAGAGGATCTATACCTACACCTCAGGGACTGCAGCAGTTCAAAAAGGAAACTCACCACCACCTTTTGAAGGGCAACTAGGGATGGGCAATAAATGCTGGTCTAACCAGCGACACCCACATAAAACTGAAAATGAATTTTAAAAACGGTCATTTCCTAGCAGTTGTGTGGCGTGAATGTTACTTGCCACTCATCAGCCTAAGCCAGAATGTTGTCCAGCTCTTGCTGCATTTCTGTATAGACTGCTTCAGTATCTGAGGAGTTGTGAATGATATTGAACATTGAGCAATCATTCACAAACATCCCCACTTCTGACCTTATGATGGAGGGAAGGTCACTGATGAATAAACTGAAGTTGCTTGTGACTAGCACATTACCCTGACAAACTCCTGCAGTGATGTCCCAAGAGTGAAATGATTAACCTGCAACAACCTCAACCATCCAGCCAGTGGAGAATTTTCTCCTGATTCCCATTTATTCCAATTTTGCTAGGGTCCCTTGATGCCACATTCAGTCAAATGCTGTCTTGCTGTCAATGACAGTCTCTCCCACCTAACTATTCAAATAAGCAAATGAATAGCAACATAGGCATGAATGGCCAAATGGCCTTTTTCTGTGCTGTAAATTTCTATGATTCTAAAAATGGGTTTGGACTTGTTCACTGAGAAGAATATTCCTGTCAAGCTTCTATTGGCCCAAAAAGATAGCATTGGTACCATCTGTTAGGAGGAGTAGAAGAAGGAAAGGCTGAGGTTCTGCCTCTGCAATTGATTGGTCAATGACAATTCTCATGGATTTACCTTCTGACTCACTTTGCAGGATGAGTAAGGAAAAGGCTTGGTTTGTACCACAGATGAGCAGTACATTCGTGGAATGGAAACCTTTGTCCATTCACAAGGCAATAACTGTTTACCTGGTGCCTTCAATGTCACATGTGTATCTTCATGGAACCCTACACTCTGAGGAATCCAGCTCTCCTGTAGAAGTCCTTTAGTTCTGTATTTCTACTGCCTGAGATGTGATGACCAATTTGAGGAACTTGGTTGCTATATGAAAGAGGGCATCTGTCATTTTTACAATACATGCCCTGACAGCTTCCTGACTAATGCTGCACAGATGCCCTGTGGCAGCCTGCAAGAATAAAAAATCCATAAATGTTGTGGAATGCTGTCATAATTGCTGAGGCCAGAGCAGTTATGATGAAGAGGCATCGTTGGAGAGGTGTAATGGTCAGATGCATTGCCTGTTATAGTAGGGCTGATGGCCCCTTTACTCATAATGGGAAGGTCAGTGTCTGAGGGCTGGTGTCCACAGCCATGCTCTGTGATTCTCCTGGGCTAAAAACCTTTGAGTAATTTTGCCTTTGGATGTTTGTGTAAAGAGGTGATATTGATTCAACTGCCTGTTGTACATTTCCCTGATTTCTTTTCCATTTAGAAAGGGTAATTGGGAATTGGTGCCCATTTTGATAAGTCATCAAATTTGCACAAAATTTGATGTATAATTTTGATTTAATTTGATTTGCTTTGATTTATTATTGTCACATATCAGCATACAATGAAAAGTATTGTTTCTTGCGCGCTATACAAAGTATACCGGCACAGGCTTGGAGGGCCGAAGGGCCTGTTTCCTGTGCTGTACTGTTCTTTGTTCATTCATAGAGAAGGAAACGAGAGAGTGCAGAATGCAGTGTTACAGTCATAGCTAGGGTGTAGAAAAAGATCAACTCATTTAAAGAAAAGTCCATTCAAAAGTCTGATGGCAGCAGGGAAGAAGCTGTTCTTGATTGGTTGGTACATGACCTCAGACTTTTCCATGGAAGAAGGTGGAAGAGAGAATGTTCGGGGTCCTTCATTATGCTGGCTGCTTTGCTGAAGCAGCAGTAAGTGTAGACAGAGTCAATGGATGGGAGGCTGGTTTGCATCATGGATTGGGCTACATTCACGACCTTTTGGAGTTTCTTGTGGTCTTGGGTAGAGCAGGAGCCATACCAAACTGTGATACAACCAGAAAGAATGCTTTCTATGGTGCATCTGTAAAAGTTGATGAGAGCCGTAGCTGACATGCCAAATTTTATTAGTCTTTTGAGAAAGCAGAGGCGTAGGAGCTTTCTTAACTATAGTGTTGACATGAGGGTTCAGGACAGGTTGCTGGTGATCTAGACACCCTTCATTCTTTTTTAAAATGACACTCTTTGTTGAATTAAACATGACCTTCAAACATATTGAAAATATAATGTAATATTTGTGGGCTTACTCAAAGCGACAAAGGATACAGTAGAATTTTGTGAGCAAGACAGTGAGAAACAATGAAGTGTGCTGCAAACCATAATCACAGGTTTTAATACAACATCTATACATCTCCTTTGGGCTCATTCACAATAGTTTGGATGATGTGTTTGTTCACACAATATTACGTTTTGTGTTGAATTTTTGTGTTACATTGTTTAGAGGTTGAGGAAAAAAGGAAGATAGCCCAAGATATTCAGGTGGCAGATGGATAAGGGGTATGTAATAGCAACAGACAGTAAGGAAGTGGTGATCTGGGAATTTTGGAGAGGTAAAGGTATCAGAACGGAAAAACATTTAGAATTTATAAACAGTGGAAATAGTAAAAGCAACATGTGAAGAAAGCTTTTTGGTGTAGGATTGGAGGTAGTAACTGAGAGTATTGCTGTGTGATGATGGAGATATCAGGGTGTTGGTGTGGAGTAACTGAGAAGCTAATCCATTCCTCCTGTTCACCATTGGTTTCCAGTTACTCCCTTATAATGCAAATTAGAAATTCTAATCCTCATGTTTAAATTCCTTCATGAGGTCACCTCCACACCTCTGTAAACTCCTCCAGTATACCTCCAGTAACCTCCTTCAGCCTGTGAAGTTATTAATAAGAAACACTCAACATGCTGTTGTAACATGGCTGTTTTATTTTCTGACTCCCCCTATATGCACATACTCCAATAGAAAACTACGGTGGCCTTAGCATACACAAAGCACCACATCCCTCCATAGAGGAATATGGGCCAAATGCAGGCAATTGGGACTAGCTTAGTGGTAAAAACTGGGCAGCATGGATGAGTTGGGCCGAAGGGCCTGTTTCCATGCTGTAAACCTCTAAGACTCTAAGTATACCATATGCCTTCTTAACCACTTTATCAGCCTGTCCTTCTACCTTAAGGAAGCGGTGTACATGCACACCAAGGTTCCTCTGATTCTCAGTGCTTCCCAGGGTCCTGCCCTGTCCCTTGTCTTGCTTGTCCTGCCCAAGTGCATCACCTTACACTGATCCAGATTGAATTCCATTTTCCACTGATCAGCTCATCTGACCAGCACGTCTATATCTTCTTGTAATCTATGGCAATCCTCCTCACTAGTTATCACCCTACCAACTTTCATATCATCCACAAACTCACTGATCAACCCTCCTACATTCAAGTCTAAATCATTTATATAAACCACAAACAGCAAGAGACCCAACACTGATCCCTGAGGGATCCCACTGGACAGTTTTCCAGTCTGAAAAACACCCTTCGACCATCACCCTCTGCTTCCTGCCACTCAGCCAATTCGGGATCCAATTTGTCAAATTTTCTTGGATCACATGGGCCCTTATCTTTGCTATCAGTCTTCCATGTGGGACCTTGTCAAAACCTTGCTCAAGTCCAAGAAGACTAAGTCATCTACATGCCTGGTCACCGCTTCGAAAAATTCAAGCTGGTCAGACATGATCTCCCCTTTACAAAACCTTGCTGACTGTTCTTGATTAATCCCTGTCTCTCCAAATGCAGATTAATTCTGTTTCTCAGAATTGCTTCCAATGGTTTCCCCACCAATGTGGTTAGACTGGCTGGCCTATAGTTCCCTGATTTTTCCTTTCCTCCCTTCTTGATTAGTGGAACCACATTGGCTGTCCTCCATTCTCCAGCACCTCTCCTATGGCCAGACAGGAATTGAAAATTATTGCCAGTGCCACTGTTATTTCCTCCCTTGCCTAACTCTGAAGATTTACCTACTTTTAAGTCTACCCGATTACTCAGAACCCCCTCTCTGTCTATGTTAATTTCTTTAATTGTATCACAGTCTTTTTCCCTGATTTCTATACCACTGATCTCTTTCGCTCATGAACACCAACACAAAGTATTCATTTAGAACCTTACCTCCTGTTTAACATGCAAATTACCATGGTGGTCCTTAATGAGCCCTACTCTTTTTCTAGTTATCCTCTTTTATTTGTAAAACAACTTAATTTTTTCCTTTATTCTACCTGCCAGTATCCTTTCATGTCCCCTTTTTGCTCTTCTAATTTCCTTTTTAAGTTCCTTCATGCACATTGTGTACTCTAGGGCTTCTGCTGTTTTGAGCCCTCGATATCTGCCATGACCCTCTCTTTTTCTCTCTTTATTCATATGTTTGATTTATTTTCTACTCTGGTATCCAAGGCCCAAAGGTATTCGCCGTACTAAAGCTCAAATCAAAACCAAACTGCTGAAGTTTGTGAAAATATAGCTCAGTGCCATTCTTTATTTTTTATTCATCTTGGAATGTCAGTAATGCTGACAAGGCTGGCATTTATTGCTCATCCCTCTTTGTCCTGAGAAGGTGATGGTGGGCTATCATCTTGTGAGGAAATCTGTCATTTTCTAGGAAAGCCCACATCTGAAAAGAGCTAAGACAAATAATTCACACTTGGTGTTTGATTCTGATTAATTCAAATGTCCTTAACAGAAAACAGATAAGAGAAAATGAGGTGTAAGTTTTTAATCCCAAAATCTGTTTATAATTAATTAGCTTTCTATTATTTATATCTTCCCCCATGTTTCTGTGATTGTTTTGCGGATTTGACGCTCACATCAAATCTACACAGCACCCTCAGATTTATAACTACAGAATGATGAACAGCTTCACTAGGATCACAACACACTGGATACATTCTTATGATTTACATGCCTTTCTTTCAGAGTGAATCCCTGAACATATTAAATGTACAAGGAATGCGTTATCGATTTAGTATCTTATTGAAAAGGTGACAGCTTGTGATCGGGGTCACACATCATTCTGTCGTTTGTAGAGGTAACAAGCCCAAAGCTGTTACAGTATGTTAACGATTACGTGTAGCAACATCCTGAAGGCAAGTGTATAACAGTTCCCCAATAACATAGCATTCATTCCTTTAATTAGTTCCGGATGCATGTTTGGATGCATTGAATAGCATGTAAGATTTCAGAGATCAAAGTAGCATCCATAAATATTCACATTGTCACATCACCTACTTTATTATCAAGTATCAGACAATTGTTCGCAAAAAATACTGCGTACCCTGAGCAGCACACACAACAAAAATGAAATTGTAGCCTTTCTTTTCTGAGCAAATTGTCGATATTGTATGTAACACGCATGATAGCTAATTATATGGGTTACTGGTATCAGATGCCTTTTGCAATTTAAAGAATATCAGATAAATTCCCCTTTCACCTCTGATAGTTATTTTTAATATAGTCATGCAACAGGGCACTAAATCAGTGCAAACTTGTTCAGCATTTTGCCATGAAGATACACAATCCTTTTACGATTCACTTTTTTTACCAAGCCAAAAATGTCTACAGTACATATGAGTGTTGCTATTCTCCATGTTATGCAAAAGAAAGGCAGCTTTTTAAAACTCATTCATGGGATGTGGACAGCATTTATTGTCTATCCCTAATTGTCCTTCAGTAGGTGATGGTGAGCTGGGTGGGCCCTGCACACAGGGGCCTGTGGCCATAACTGTGGCTCCCTGCTAATCATGGCTTAAATTGTAGGGTTGGGTGCAGGCCCCTGTTCTGCCTTTGGTAGGCACTTCTATCTTTGAACCAATATTTGATCTCAACATGGTACCTGTGAGCTGATCAATGAAATTCTGTTATTATCAGCAGAATGACCCGAATATGCCCTTAAGATTGCCTATTGGCTACCAGTTGTATGTGGACTTGTTACCATACCACCCCCAAACTGGCACATTCAAAAATAGACCAAGGGAGGAATTATACCACCCAACTCTGGTCATTTGAAAATCCAGCCCCTTAACTCACACTCAAGCTGATACTGAGCTATTCCAGTACTTTCTGTTTATATTTCAATGTAATATTAGCTAGCCAACTCCAAAAATAATATATGCACATTAGCAGTGTTTTTTCAAAGATTCTGCAGTTTTCCCACTCATTTTGACTTAAAGCTTGAAAGAATTCACCTCCTGAACCTTTTTGTCAGATTAAATTAAATATGTGCAGGAATAATTATGTGTCCAATTCAATATAAAATTGTCTAAAATGAAGTAGGGGATACAACATTTTCAAAATCTAAGGGAACTGCAGCAAATTTCTAGATTATGGAGCATTCAGGGAATATAAAAAAGCAAGAATGTGCATTAATGAAGTGCTGAGGCTACAATGACAGTGAATAGTAATGTACAGGACCAGGAAAGATCATTGGTCACAATGAAGTTCAATTCTTCTGTTAGTTCAGTCGGTTTCGGGCAATTCTTCCCATTTCTATTAAGTTTAAATTTCTGCCTGTAAATTCAGTGGTTGTTGAGTTTCTGCAGATATAAAAATACAGTTTTCATTGGAGATTTTGATTTTAATGGAAGGAAATTTCTGTCATGAAGCAGCTGCAGAACAAATAAGCAAAATTTGATTTTTGTCAGTTTGGTGCCACAGGGAGATCAGAAGAATGTGCACCAAACCATTAAGTTAATCAATTAGAATAATTGGATATCAGTGCATATAAACCTCATGATATGTGTGGATTACAAAATGTGGCCATCATTGATTCTTAATGCTTCTAGGGGCAACACATATGCACCAAATGCCACGACATTGCGTATCCAATGCAGAGAATCACAAGGGCAATTGACTATGGCCAGAATTTTACTGTCCCGCCTGCCGTGGGAATCAGAGCAGGTGAGAGGTGGATCACGGAAAGGTCCATTGACCTCGGTGGGAATTTATGGTTTCGGGACGTGCGAGGCCATAAAATCCCACCCGATATTTGCTGCATGCGAAAGTGTTAGTGAAGGGGGTGCGAAAGGTGCTTGTGGGGTTTATAATCTCCATAATGTGACAAGAATCAGAACCTGGCAGTTTATGAGTGGAAATAGAGAAATAGCTTCTTGTGTATTCATGTTATTTCTTTGGTTCTTCACTAGCAGCTTTGCAGTGGAACAGGGGCATTTTAAGAGACATGATGTTAATGATGACATCATCAGCCATATGCATGGGCAGTCTATCTTAGCAGCCTGTAGTGTGAACATCCTTTCAATAAATCTCTTTGTTAGTTTAAAGCTTTGAGGCCTACAGCCTATCTTTTAAACCTACCACATAGAAAACTGGCAACAAAGTGGTTGAGCCACACTTGCAGCCACTCCAAAAGAAAAAAAAGTGAAAAAAGTCCGACAGCATTGTAGACACCCAATGGAAGAATAAATCATTGAAATCATCGCTACACAAAAGCTGGTGATAGAGGAGTGCCGAACAACGGTTACAGTCACTGGAGGAACAGAAAAATAATTGAAGATTCTGGAGAAAATAAGTTCAGAAAGTAGCTCACCACATGCTCTGCCCGAAACGATCTGTAACAGGAGCACTGTGAGTAGCAAGTGCACTGCAACAACAAAATTACAGCTGGGGGTGTTGTAAAACACAAAAGGAAAAAAGGCTCAGCTTAGGTTTGTCTTGCTTTGGGGAGAAAAGCAGCAAGGTAGTGCTGAAAATCTATGTCACATCGTGCTTACACAGGCTCTTTCCTTAGTAAAAATGGTGGAAGGTTTTGCCACCATGGGATCAGTTGATGAGAATACAGAGTGACTGAGCTCAGATACAGAGAGATTTGACTATTTTGTCCAAGTGAACAAGATTACAACATATCTAGTAGTCCCAACTTTCATAATGGGGGGGGGGGGGAGCGGGGGGGAGGGGATGGTGTGAATCACAACAACCTACGCTGAAATAGTGGAAATATTGCAGGGCCACTATTCACCGAAACCTTTAGTCATCGCCGAAAGATTTAGATTTCATAAGTGAAATTTACATTTAGTCAGTAATTACCCAACATGACAACGTGAGTCATATGGAACACTGTTATTCCAAAATGTAAAGGAAGCAGAGCCTCTGTCTGTGCTTACCCCAGTCCAACGCCGGCATCTCCACATTATGGACCCTATGTCAGGGATTATGCCTCTTCAAAGATGCTCCTTTCAGCTACTTCCCTCTGTGCTGTACAGCTGCACATCTCTAAACATGCTGGTCACTACTGATGGTCACATTGTTCCTTGTCCAAGCTCCAATCCAAGGCAATTGAGGCCAGCCATCTTAATGTGATTCAGAAACACAGCAAAAGGCATTACTGTGATGAAAGCTGTTTCTCCTTGTAGGTAAGGAAGCAACAACTTATTGTTACATTTCCACGAGAAATTTAATGCTGCACTCCCTACTGATTTATGTTTTTACCTTGCTTTCACTGAGCAGTTTCAAGAAACTCAGAAAACCATGGATTCTGTATTGATTTTAAAAGTATCTTCAACTTTTTCTCCAGTTCAGAATTTACCAGTTCATAGGCAAACCTTTTCAAACCTTTTGCACTTTTCTAATTTAAAACTGCCTCCAAAGTGGCTAGAGTTAAAGAATAAGAAGGGAAATGATACAATTTACAGTGTACATTACAGGCCACAAAACAATAGAGTTGAGATGGAGTGAGAATATCTGTAGACAATTCAGAGACATGTCACGTACCAACCAACACAAGAACAGCTTCTTCCCTGCTCCCATCAGACTTTTGAATGGACCTACCTTGCATTAAGTTGATCTTTCTCTACACCCTATCCATAACTGTAACACTACATTCTGCACTCTCTTGTTTCCTTCTCTATGAATGGTATGCTTTGCCTGTGTGGCGCACAAGAAACAATACTTTTCACTGTATACTAATACATGTGACAATAATAAATCAAATCAAATCAAAGAACAATAGTGCAATATCAATGGACAGTTTTAATGACACAAGGTAAATTGGATTACAAGTAATGCATGTGGTTGAAATGTCCAGGATTGTTTCCTGTATAAACTTGTTTCTAGTCCAATAAACAAATAAATATTTATTGTTATAGTTCTCGAGAAAGAAATTGAATGAATAATTAATATGAGATAGGAAAGCAATTTGGAAATAGCAACAATAATATATTTTGGTTCAACTGTAACATAAAAAAGATACAATGCAATGTCAAAGATAACAGCACAGAATGGAAAAGAGGCAACAACAAAAAAAAATCCATCAGTTAAGAAGGGCTCTGATATATGGTGTTGTTTTCTTCATTGGGGTTTTCAATTACACATACATGGGTCAACTGATGTGGAGTAGCCAAACATAGAAGGAAGCAAGGCAGAATATTTGTTGACACTGTCAGTAGTGGTGCTCTTATTCAGCACTTTATGAAAAATGCTCGGAAAAATAAACGATTGGGTTTCAATTTCAGTGTGGGATAGGATCCAATTACCATGTGTGGCAGCATCTGGGTAAGAGTGATTGAGTATCTCCAGACATCAGTTGGTTAGGCACATTACTGCTGTAGCTAATTGCATTAGTGCCAGGTTTCAGGTGAGTTCACATATGAAAGAAGATTCAGTGAAGATGAGGAGCATGCTGTTAGTTGGAATTAATTTTAGCAAAGGGGAAACTGTAGGCTATTAAAAATTAAACTCAGTGTGTTTCTCAGAGAAAACAGGGGGTACATTCCTTCAAGAAATATAAGGACCTCATGGATTTCTGTGATGACCAATGTGCTTTGGGAAAAGTTTGTATTTTCTTTCTGTGCAATATCTTCTTTCAGAACAAGGTAAACTGGAGAGTATTCTGAAAGAAGGCTAATTGGATTCCTGATTGTGACATAATTAGGATCCAAGAAATGCCCTTGTGACCTGAGATTTCTATGAGAATATAAGGTAAAAAAAAGGGTAAATAAAAAGCTAATTGCAGTGATATAGGTTTCAGTCTGTCTTCCTGTTTGGCAGATCAGAACACAGCAAGAATTCGTGTGAAAGAAAACAAGCAAGGCTCTCTCCAAATGGGTTGTTTTCCATTTGGAAGTTTAGAACAGCTCCTTGTGTTGAAGCAGATCTCTGTGAATAGAGAAGCGATTGTGTTACTGTTATGTGTTATAGAACTGGAAAGGACTGAGAACTGAAGACAAGAAGAGCAAGGGACCATTGATTGGACAAAACCCAATTTTCAGGGCCACTTGCCCCTCCCCGACCTCTCCTCTGTTCAGGCAAGTGTCACACCCAAGACAGCACTCAAATGGAATGCCACCATTGTGCTGACAAGTTTATCCCTACTCCCACATGTCACTGCAAGTATCTATGCTGATTCACCCTTCCTGACACACCACACTACCATTCACAATGACTGCCGTCTGAAGACCAACGCCGACCTCCCGCTAATCCATTGTCTCCTTATACCTGACTCTAAGTCCCCTTGTTCCTGTGCAACCACTGTAAAATTAGAAAACCCTGATAAAACAGCAGTTAATTGGCTGGTTAGTAGGTTTAGTTACTTTTCCATCATGCTTTAGTGTGAAGTTTATATTTCATACCAGCACACATTAGTTGGGCTGAGTGGCCTGTATCTGTGCTGCAATTCTATATTATTGCTATAAAAATAGATATAAATTTTGGTAAATTAGATGAAATAAATAAGTTACATACAAATTTAGAAATGTTAGGGGATTGAGCCCATGTGTAGTTGACAATCTTCAACATGGAAAGTACAGTGTTATGGGTTTGGGTCTGGGAAGTTCTAAACATGTAAGAATACTTGCTGAAATTTGGATAGTAGGAGAGGAACATGGGAGGCATAGTTGATAAGCCACTGAAAGTGCAAGCAGTCTGATAATGTCACTGGAAAAGTAAATAGGCTTTTGTTTGTGTTCCACTGCAGAGACAATAAAATATAACATTAAGAAACTACATTGATGTTGTCGGAGATCTTCACATACTGTGTTCAATGTGGTCTTTACTATTCTTCTCATAAAAAACAGGACTGGAGGACGATGAACAAAATAATACTGTCTTTTAATGTTCTTAGTTATCAAGAAAGGTGAAGTGAGTAGAAATTATTTTCATTATAGAAACATAGGATTAAAGAAACTTAGATTGAGGTTTTCAAAGCAATGAAGGAGTTGAATTCTGTTCAGATTGTTAGCTTATTTGAATTGCATGTGAATAGAAAAAATAGGCATTACTTTGTTAGGTATTCTGAAGCATTTCTTTGCACAAAGATTAGTTGTCATTTGGAACACATTACTGCAATGCATGGTAAGGAGTCTTTCATAGGGAGCTGGAGGAAGAATGGACATTTGAAATTATTGAGTAAGGTGTGGAGTATCTGCCACAGGTGAGGTTAAATTGATTGTAATAAAGAGCTGGAGAGGGATTTTCCAATGTTTGATCCTAGCTTGGACTCACCTTTTTTCCCTCTGAGCAAATTAACCAGCAGAAAAGATAGAGATAAATTGGGATCATCCCAAAATGGTACGAAGTGTTAGATCAGGTGAGAAAAGCTATGTGAAACTCATCGGCGTCGAGGCCCCTCTTTTTGTCCGATTTAACAGTACTGTGAAGAATTTCAAAGTACTGGCAAGGATCACACAGTAAGAAGTCTAACAACATAGTAGAGGCGAGTACAATGTTGTCTTTTAAAAAGCATTTAGATTGTTACATGGATAAGATGGGTATAGAGGGATATGGGCCAAATGCAGGCAATTGGGATTAGCTTAGGGGTTTAAAAAAAGGGCGGCATGGACAAGTTGGGCCGAAGGGCCTGTTTCCATGCTGTAAACCTCTATGACTCTATAACACCAGGTTAAAGTCCAACAGGCTTATTTGGTAGCAAAAGCCACTAGCTTTCGGAACAGGCTGTTCTGAAAGCTAATGGCTTTTGCTACCAAATAAACCTGTTAGACTTTAACCTGGTGTTGTTAGACTTCTTACTGTGTTTACCTCAGTCCAAAGATGTGCGGGTTAGGTTGATTGGCCATGCTAAAAAATTGCCCTTAGTGTCCTGAGATGCGTAGGTTAGAGGGATTAGTGGGTAAATATATAGGGATATGGGGGTAGGGCCTGGGTGAGATTGTGGTTGGTGCAGACTCGATGGGCCGAATGGCGTCTTTCTGTGCTGTAGGGTTTCTATGATTTCAATTATTTCAGTCCAACGCCGGCATCTCCACATCAAGGATCGCACAGCCAGTTGGAGGGGCAAAGGCCTCAAAAAGATCTCCCAGGGACATCTGGTGTTCCACCCCACAGACATTGGGCAACCAGGCAGCACTGCCAGGGGACAATGCCCAGGTGTGTCCCTCAACCTGCGGGGGTTATAGGCACCTCCGCGCACCCAGTGTGGTCATCACAACTGCTTTTCATTCTTGAAAACAGTAGTGATTCGCACCGGTGTGATGCCACTTCCCTGGGGTGGGGGTGGGTACATACATTGGGGGCAGGAGATGCTGTGGATGGACATTGTCCCTTTCTGGCTGTGAACCTGATCACGTCACCAGCAGTGGCAGAGAAAACCTCAAACTGATATCTCGTTGGAGCAAATCCCACTTGTGGCCACTTGCAAGATTTGGAGGCCATTACCGGATTTGTGCCCGTGATCAATAGGATCAGACAATTTGGTCCAAGGAGTCTGACACACATAAGGAGCAAGACTGGGATTGAAAGTGACAGAAGTAGAATAATGACTAAACTAATAGATTGAAAAAGAACAAATTATGCAGAAATGAGGGTGAAACTAAGGATGGTAATCTGGAAAGTAATCTTGAAAAACCAAGGGGCATTATACAATGGAAACTCTTTAAAGCATTAATGAGGAGAGTCCAAGAGATATATGTTTTACTATAAGCCAAAAACAAACAAACTTATGCTGGGGCATTCTGGACGCATAAAGAGTTAAAGCAAAAATTAAATCTAATGAAAAGGCAAATGATAGATGTTAGATTCTTAGGAATTGTTTCTGTGCTGTTGTTCTCTGTTTTGTACTTATAAATGTCATTCGGATCTCTAAAAGAATCTCCCATCCAATAAATTATTTTAGAAATGTAATCGAAGTTGTTAAGGTGGTGAAACGTGACAGGTTATTAGTGCACAGTAATTTACAAATATCTAACAGTAAGAGAAAGGATCAGTTAATCTGTTTTGGTGGAAGGATCATTTACGTACATGTGAACAGACAGGCAGGACCTTGATTTAAACTGTCACTAAAAGACAGGGCTCCCTCCCTGCTACATTGAAGTGTCAACCTAGATTATGTACAAAGGTCTTGGAGTGGGGCTCGAGCCTGCAAACATCTGATTTGAAGACAAGAACCTTGCCACTAAGTCAAGCCGACACGTTTTAACTATTCACATGACATCATCATTCATAACTCATCAAATGTGGATTAGTCGAATACAAAATAGAAATATTTCCATGTTGTCAAAAGGAAAGTCCAAATAAGTGTTTAGTGCCATGGATAATAAAGATGGAATTAAACTGAAACTTCAAAATATGTTAAAATTGGAGTCAAGCATACAAATGAAAATCATGTTTGAAAGTGGAACGTAAAAGGATGTGGTTGGAGACATAAATTTGTTACATAGCGTGGATGATGAAAGGAAGGTCCAGGCTCAGAGCAATTATGGGCCTGAAAGGTCCAGTCTCTAACCATACCTTCAGAGGCAGTTGGGAAAAGTTTTCTAGGCTGATTCCGAGGATGGAGAGGCTGTCTAATAAGGGTAGGTTGGCCCATACTCTTTGGAGTTTAGAGAAAGAGAAGTGGGAGGTGATTCTCTCAGCCCACTGCATTGCTTTAGCAGCACAATGGGCTGGGGGACATCAGTGGAAGCCATTTACCGGGCTCCCTGCCAAGCGCCACGGCCTCTGCGCATCTCCAGGGCCATGATTTCCGGCATCGTCAGCTCCACACCGGAAATCAGCACGGAACTGATTTAAATATTAAAATTTAAATTTGCATTCTATTAGCGGGTCTGGGATTGAAGTCTCCAGGCCCACTAGCCTCTCTCTCCTGCCAGAAGTGGTTGACTCCAGTGGGGTTTACAACAGTTCTCCACAAACGTGAAGGGAGGCCATTGAGGACTCTCCAGGAGGTTGGGGGTAAAGGGAGGGTGCTCAATGGACATTGCCAGCTTCACAGTCCCAGCCTGGTCCCCTGGCACTGCTCAAAGTGCACATTAGCATTTCCCACTGGGCATCAGGCAATACCAAGGAAGCAGGGCCAGAGGGTTCGGGGCTATTGAGGGGCAGGACCTATGATGGGGAGATCAGTAGGGTTGTGGGTGTCCCACTGCCACTCTGCATAGGGATCACTAGCAGAGGGTGGGAAGGGCTGATCAGGGCTGGCCATCGGGCGGTGGGGAGTGGCAGCGGCGGTGGTGGAGGGGGCAGGGTCATTGAATATATTCATAGCTGAGTTAGACAAATATTTAATGGACAAGGGAGTCAAGGTTATGGCGTGGCAGAGGCTGGAAGTAGGGGTTGGCAGGCAACAAAGAAGAGTTGAGGCTACAATCAGATCAACCATGATCTTTTCGAAAGGTGGAGGAGGAATGATGGGCTGAATGGCATACCCCCGTTCGTATTTTTTATAGTTGGTGGGCTTCTACAGAGCTTGAGCAGCTAACTACCGACCTGTGATCTTCATGAAGCACCTGGAAAAAGCAAAATAGATAGTTATAAGGGGAGTTATATTTCAGG
This sequence comes from Mustelus asterias, assembly GCF_964213995.1. Taxonomy (NCBI): domain Eukaryota; kingdom Metazoa; phylum Chordata; class Chondrichthyes; order Carcharhiniformes; family Triakidae; genus Mustelus; species Mustelus asterias. The sequence continues at coordinate 79,244,300 of NC_135806.1, read as the reverse complement.
AGCCCAGGCAGTGGACAGAAAATGAAGGCATGGCTCATTCTAAAATTCTCTCACTCTGTGACTGTGTGCAGCTTTACCAGTTCTGGAGAATTATCTTCAGACATGTAGTGAAATTTTCCCAACCGGGATTAAGGCACATAGCGGGGGGCAGGGACAGGAAGTATTTTACACTGCAGAGGCTGCCAGGAATTCACACAACCCTGGCCTCATTAATTATGCAGTTGGAAGTTTCTTGACGTATCCACCGGAATTTTCCTGTCCCGCCCACCACGGAAATCGTAACGGGCAGGGGCATGGGGGGACCATGCAAAGGTCTGTTGACTTCGGGTGGGATTTTCCGGTATTGGGGCAAGCACGGCCAGAGAATCCGGCCCATCGAATGGGTTGTATTGCGGGTGCTCTGCTTCGTGTCTGGATGCCATATTTAAAAGTTGCCCAGATAGCAATTTACTAACAACACTGATTAAGGTGGCATGATGGTAACAGAGGCCTCCAATGTCAAAATTTAGCGGCCAAGGGCAGTGCAGGGACACGGGTTCAATTCCAACACCGGTCACTGTCTGTGTGGAGTTTGCACACTCTCCCCGGGTCCTCCGGTTTCCTCCCATATTCCAAAGATGTGCAGGTTAGATGGATTGGCTGTGTTAAATTGTCCCAGGGGGATTAGTAGGGTTTACGGGGATAGGGCCAGAGTGGGATTGTTCTCGATAAGCTGACTGGCCTCCTTCTGCACTGCAGGGATTTATGATTCTATGACTCATCCCTGGATCAGGAAGTCAGGAATAGACATCTTGAACCCAGCTGATGAGAGGAGGCTCTCCAGAGGCTTGCAGCCTCGTGGCTGCAATCAGTTCCCAAGGTGCCTCAAAGTTCAGAAGTCCAAGTTACCAGGATGATCCCACACTCTGTTCCCCAATTGATTCCCTGGCTCATGTGATCCTTACTCTGCAGATTCAACCTTAAACAGACAATCACCACACAGGGTGAGGGAGGCACAATGGCCTCTGCACCTGCAAAGTGGATGGATTGCAATGGGGTGATGAGGCACGACCTTATGTCAGTGCCACTGAGGCCCTTTTCCCTTGCACCACTCATTGTAGTTAGTGTGAGCAGCTGAGTGTTCATTTGCCCTGGCAGAGTAGATAACATCATTCATCCTCTCCTGGCATATAAGAACTGACTTGTACTGGAGGCCCTGGGCACTGACTGCTGTGGCGACCTGTTCCTAAATGGCAAGGAAAGACACCCGTTATAAATGGAAGTCAACGCTTTACTTTTCCTTTGCCTTCGTGGACAAATTTAATTGCACTCTGGGTGCTTCTTTTGGTTAGATTTATCAGTGGTGATATTCGGAATATGTGCTAGATTTTAATATGACAACATGACAGTGGAACAGATAGAACCTCATGGCTGAAAAATTGCCAAGAAATTCAAGATGAATCGTGTTGCCGATGCACACAACATATCAAAGAGCAAATAACCTACCATAAATTTATCATCATCTTGGAGGACCCTGGTTTTTCTCTATTGATTCAGATAAAATTTGCAAGCAGTAAAATGACCACCGTAAGTAATTCCCATTTTAAACTGAATTTTACATTCTTAACCCAGAATTTACTATTATTTGTGTTATAAAAATTAATTTTTGGAATGAAAGCTCATCACTGAAAAGTGAATGTGAAAAAGATAGTGAATACAGCTGAAGATGGTGATGATGAAAGGCTCCACAGAACATGATGGCCTAGGTTTTCCATTGGAGTTATGCCTGAGATATTCCAACGGTTCTTTGCGTGTGCCTGCCTCTTCCAGCTTTTCTCATTTCAAATGAAGCTCATGGATGTCCACTGGACTGTTTTTCAAAACCAGGCTGTGAGATCTTTTAAAATGCTTTTCTCCATTAACGCAGCACGCCACAGACAACCGGTCCTTATCAATACCAATTTGTCTGAAGTCAATATGACCAATATACATTCAACATTTTCACCTTTGCCTTTTCTCTTTCTCTCCCAAGCAACAATACGATTGCTGCTATCACAACAGCTAACAGAACACACATCTTCCATCATTGTTGAAGTAATAATCAACTTTTAAGACCGTCTTATATAACTTTAGATACTTTATTCTTTTACCTCTTATAATCAGAAATCATTGTGTGCAATGTGTGGGTAGCATTGTCATAGCAACAATTTGATTAGGTTGAACAGGTTACAATCATTTCCAACTGTGCAGGGTCAAACTTTGAATTGAGGGAAGTTCTTTAATAACTAAACATTACATTTGATCAGCAATGTCTCTGATCAGTTGTCATGTTCTGTGAAAATGTTAAAGCATTTTTTAAAGATTCACTATAGTCATTAGAAAAAGCCATAGGCTTTTAAATTCAGCTCAGTCGTGTCATTAGTTTTGGTTTTATTGTGAGCTGGTTAAGGTAAAAACTGGTCAAGGGTCACTCGTGAATACTTCAGCCAATGACCTGTGCCAATTGTGGAGCATGAACCCATGCACAGGAAAGATGCAGAGTGGGTAGATTGTGACATCAGTCAGTGGACAGTGTTGATTTGACATCAGCCCTGTCATTTTGGATCTCACCCCTCTAGTTAATGTGCTCCCTTAAGTACATGCAGCTGAACAAGGGACTCCCCACCAATTCCATTTAAAGGCATTTCCATCCAACTTGTGAGGTGCTTTTGCAAATTTATTTGATTTTGCACAACTTTTGGCAATACTGCCTTAATAGAGGCATTGTTGAAAGTGGTTAAGGCAGCAGGGAGTGGTGTTAGATATTAGGAAAGGCCTCTGAGCTCATCAATTGCTTGTAGTCATGGGGCTGTGGTTGTAATTTTGCTTGGGTGCCATCATCAGAGGGAGATGGAGAAGAGACAGCGGAAAAGACAAGCTGCTTTTAGAGGGAAGAGGAAGAGGTTCTCAACAGAAAGACTTTCCACCTAGTGTCTAGATCTCTTCTCCTACTGTGATACTAGTGTGCCTTTAAGAAATGTATTTTTTAATCATGTTCTCTGCAGTTCGTAAGCAAATCTTTTGTTTGTTGTGGCACCGGCTGCCTGATTAGACGTCCTTTTATTGCTGCTTAAATGGGGTTTTGTTTATTTTTCATCTGGGCCTAATGTGATGTCCTGGAGTTTTACATGTTTACGACCCTTTTCAATTGTTAGGAGGAAGAATGATTGGCAGGTCAGGTGACAAGAGTTATTTTAGTTTCAGTTTTTGGCTTCTGGTTACTGTTTTAGTTAAAAGATATGTGGACTCCTGGCTGAAGGCAGTGTGTATGCGCCTCTCTTCCTGTTATTAAAAATTCTACTATGTTGGAAGCAGTTTTTCTTGCCTTCTTGGAGTGAAAACCTTGTTGTAAGTGGTTTGCTGGCTAAAAGCTCGAGGCCAGCAGTGGCTTTATCTCTACCTTGACATCGGCTGGAAGGTACAAGGCTGGGAAGTCAGAGTTTCAACTTTATCCAGAGGACAAATTCACAGCAGGCATTGCTGAGCTTCGATAAAAATTGTTTGCAGTCTTTTGCCTCCTAAAAACACCTGATTGCATTTCCTATTTTGAATTATTTTTCCTTTTAAAAATACATCCCTCTAAGGCTCAGAGTAGGATTTAATGTTTTGAACAAATACTTAGTAGTTCTACCTTTTGGTGATAAATAGCACAATAAAGAAAGCAAAGTATACTTGATAATAACTGTTGCAACACAGAATTCTACAATACCTATAAATAAAATTATTTAGGTTACAAACATTAGTTAATGTAGGGTCTTTTAATTACATCAACTATCTCACCCTTTTACCTGTCTCTAAATGGTCAGACTGTTTGTCCAACACCCAGTACTCGATGACCAGATATTTTCTCCAACTAAACATTGGGAAGAAGGAAGTCATTGTCTTCAGTCCCTGTCACAAATCCTGTCTCTCACCACTAATTCTATCCAATTATGAGGCCAAAGCAGACTGTTCACAATTTCAGCGTCACATTTGACTCTCTGATGTAGTTGCAACCAAATATCCACACCAATGCCAAGACCACCCTAGCATCAGCCCACCTGCTCTGAAACTCTCATTCATGTCATTTTACCTCTGACTAGACCAATGTACTCCAGACTGGCATCAAAACTTCTACCCTCCCTCAGTTTAAAACTTTATTACCCATATCCTAACTTGCACCACGTCGCATTCACCCATCACACCTGTACTACTTGATCTACACTGGCCTCTGATTAAACAACAACTAATTTTAATAGTCTAATATTTATTTCTTAAACCCTCCATGGCTTTGCCTCTCCCCATCTCTGCAGCCCACTCTAGCCCGACAACCTGCTAAAGTATTCAACCACTTCCAATTATGGTCTTTTTTGCATCCCGAATTTCAGTTCCTCTACTAGTGGTGGCTGTGCCTTCAGCTGCCATGGCTCCAATCTCTTGAAATCCTTCCCTAAACTTCTTTGTCTTTCTACCCCTCTTTCCTTCTTTAAGATGATCCATAAAATTTACCTTTGAGAACAAGGTTTTATTCACCTGCTATAATTTCTACTTGGTGTCAAATTCTGTTTGATAATATTCCTGAGAACAGCCTTGGAACATTATACTGCATTGAAGGTACTATATAAAATGCATGTTGCTACTTCTGCTGGACTAACCAAAGTAACTGTATCATGAGTATATATCCTAACAGTAACATGGTTAACATCATATCAGGTTGGGGCTCCCATGTACCTTGTAGAATGTTCACTTCACATCATACATGTTACACTACTGATACGTTCCTTGTCCAGAAGCCAGCTTGAATGACTGTTATCGATTTTAGTCTGGTGCAGACCAGTCCAGAGAAGGCTGCAGACTCCAGATAGGTCCATGTCTGACCAGGATGTGGGGTAGGAGAATAATCTGGGGCCTAGGGAAGGAACAGAGAGACATAAGAGTTAGGAACAGGTGTAGGCCATTTGGCCCTTCAAGCCTGCTCCACCATTCAATAAGATCATGGCTTATCTGGTTGTGGTCTCAGCTCCACTTTCCTGCCTGAACCTAATAACCCTTGACTTCCTCCCTTATTTATCAAAAATCTATCTAATCCAGCCTTGAATAAATTTAATGGCTCAGCCTCACTGCTTCTGGGGAAGAAAGTTCCACAGACTAATGACCCTCCGACAGAAAAAAAACCTCTTAATTTCTGTCTTTAAAGGGAGGCCTTTTATTCCTAAACTGTGCCTCCTTGTTTAATCTCCCAACGAGAGGAAACATCCTCTCTGTATCCATCCCATTAAGTCATTTAAACATCTTATATGTTTCAGTGAAATCACCTCCAATTCTTCGAAACTCCACTGGGTACAGGCCTAACTTGTTCCACTTCTAATCATAAGATAAGCCCTTCATCCCAGGAATGAATTGTGAACCTTCTCTACACAATTTCTATAGCACTTATATCATTTTTCAAATAAGGAGACCAAGTATGTACACTGCATTCCAGATTTTGTCGCACCAAGTTCCTGTACAGCTATGGTAAAACCTTCCTGCTTTCATATTCCATTCTTCTTGCAATAAATGTCAACATTTTATTTGCCTTCGGTTAGGGTCCTGGACCAGAACCCCACGGTGAATTATAAAGCCAGACTAGACACCAACAATTTTTTGCTGTGTGGAAGATAGAGGATTAGAGTCCTGGGAGGAGAATCAGAGAGTAGGGTGTTGATGATGGTAAGAGGAGCATCAATGGCCTGGAAGAAAGGTTGCTGGCTTAGGATGGAGTTGAGGCTTGGCTGGTGAAGGGGCAGGGTGTGTGAGAGAGGATGCGATGGAATTGGAGGTATCTGACCTTTTGGAGGCATTTGAAGGTCATGGGGTAAGTCCTGAGGCTTTGAGGGGAGATGGGCTAGGATTTTATTGTGGGGAATTGTCCAGGTAGATACGATGGAACCTATATGTAAGTCAAAAGGCACTTAGCTTCTGATCCAGCAATCCTCTGGGTTTGACTGTTGGGTTTCCCAATGCTTGGCAAAGTGAGCCATGCACCATGGAATTTCAACTGATAACCAAAAATGAAATGCAACTTCATTATAATCCTTAAAGTACCAAACCCCTCCTTGCTCATCCTCCACCCTGCCTCCATGAAAAGCAAAAGTGGGCATAGGATTCTAACTTTTAATGCTTTAAACCCCCAATCAACCCTAACAGGCCATTTTTTGGGGATTAACATTCCCTCTATTAAACTTTGTTTCTCCCCCAGAGATGTTGCCTGACCTAATGATTGTTTTTATGTCAGGTTTCTAGCAGTGTTTTATTTTATTTTGTAATCTTGTTATTTATTTACGAAGCCAGCCATGGGCCATAAAGCTCTGTAATATTTGATTCATAACATGCAAATAGATTTCTGGCATAGCATTAAATTAATGAGAAATACATTTGGAACAGATTAGTGGATATACCCTATGACATTATTCACAGTTTACGAGAACGAAGTAGAGTTCATGATATATTCCAAGGTCCACTGGCAAATTAACTATAATAAAACAAATTTACTATCATATGATTAACTTGAGGTAAATTTATTACACATCATACTGATAAATGTAAGCCTCACAATTAAATTTGTAATATTAGTTACCTACCACTTTAGAAAACTTGCTTAAAATAAATCATATTGTTTGTTCTTCTCTCTCAAAAAACCTCTTATTCTGAATTATTTACATCTTTTGGTCTACCTATTTCATTTTCGATTCCTTCTTGGGACATGGGCAAGGCCACTATGTATTGCCCATCCTTAATTCTCATTGAGTTGAGCAGGTGCAGTCCATGTACTGCAGGTTTGGGAGGGAGTTCCGGATTTTGACATGGCGACATAGTTCTGTGGCGGCACAGTGGTACAATGGTTAGAATTGGTGCATCACAGCTCCAGGAACCCGGGTTCGATTCCTGGCTTGGGTCACTGTCTGTGTGGAATCTGCACATTCTCCCCATGTCTGCATGGGTTTCCTCTGGGTGCTCCGGTTTCCTCCCACAGTCCAAAGACGTGCTGGTTAGGTGTATTGGCCGTGCTAAATTTTCCCTCAGTGTACCTGAACAGACGCTGGAGTGTGGCCACGAGGGGATTTTCACAGTAACTTCATTGCAATGTTAATGTAAGCCTACTTGTGACAGTAATAAAATAAACTTTAACTTTTAACTTCAGATTGTGTATGACTTGGCGAGTAAGTTAGAGGTCATTGTGTTCCCATGCATCTGCTGCCCTGTCATTCTAACTGTAGAGGTTGCAAATTTGGAAGCATCAGGTGAAGAAGCCTTGGCATTTGCTGCACTGCTGCTTGCAGATAGTAAATACTGCTGCCAGTGCATGCTGGTGATTTTTAAGGTGGTGAATTGGGTGCTGATCAAGGGGCTGAATGGCCAACACCCTTTCCTGCCTTCTATCTTTGCAAAATAGGTAATATCATGGGTAATTATTAAATATTTTTTTCCATTACATCTGATGTTGAATGAAGCTGTCAATGTGTAGCATTATCTATTAGGACTGTTCTTTACAGTGGACTCTCCCAATAACCAGCAGCTAAGCATGCTCTGAGATTAGTTTATTGACCAACTCTACAATGTCCAAGGTCAGCATCAGTCTCAGAAACCAGTACAGACACAAAGGCCGGAACTCTTCCATCTCGCCCGCCACGGAATTGGTACGGGTAAGGGTCCAACAATGGAAATCTCCATTAACTTCGGGCAGGAATTTTCAGTCTTGCCCAAGTGAGACCATAAGATCCCGCCGAAATTCAACATAATTAAAAACAAGCTTTAATGGAGGCGATTTCGAGCTCGCACTCTCCGTCTGCGGGAATGGCGATGCGCACTCAAATTCCGAGTTCCAATCTTCCCGGCTTCTCACCAGAGGAGTGGCGTGAAACATGCTGTGGAACCATAGAAAGTTCATTTTAATGCATTATCATGTCATTAGCAACCAATCTTTCCAGGACTTGCCCCCCCTCCCCCCATAACACTATAGTTAAGAACGCCTCTACTTTCTCAGAAGACTAAGGAAATTTGGCATGTCAGCTCTGAATCTCACCAACTTTTACAAATGCTCCACAGAAAACATTCTTTCTGGTTATATCACAGCTTGGTATGGCTCCTGCTCTGCCTCAGACTGCAAGAAACTACAAAAGATTGTGAATGTGGCCCAATCTATCACGCAAACCAGCCTCCCATCCATTGACTGTCCACACTTCCTGCTGCTTCGGCAAAGCAGCCAGCATAATTAAGGATTCCACGCACCCTAGACATTCTCTCTTCCACCTTCTTTCATCTGGAAAAAGATACAAAGGTCAGAAGTCACGTACCGACCGACTCAAGAACAATTTCTTCCCTGCTGCTGCCATTAGACTTTTGAACAGACTTCCCATGCATTAAGTTGATCTTTCTTTACACCCTAGCTATGACTGTAACACTACATTCTGCACTCTCTCATTTCCTTCTCTATGAACAGTATGCCTTGTCTGTATAGTGCGCAAGAAACAATACTTTTCACTGTATACTAATACATAAGAACATAAGAACTAGGAGCAGGAGTAGGCCATCTGGCCCCTCGAGCCTGCTCCGCCATTCAATAAGATCATGGCTGATCTTTTCATGCACTCAGCTCCACTGACCTGCCCATTCACCATAACCCTTAATCCCTTTACTGTTCAAAAATCTATCTATCCTTGCCTTAAAAATAATCAATGAGGTAGTGTCAACTGCTTCACTGGGCAGGGAATTCCACAGAGTTACAACCCTCTGTGTGAAGAAATTCTTCCTCAACTCAGTCCTAAATCTGCTTCCCCTTATTTTGAGGCCATGCCCCCTAGTTCTAGTTTCACCTGCCAGTGGAAACAACTTCTCTGCTTCTATCTTATTTATTCCCTTCATAATCTTATATGTTTCTATAAGATCTCCCCTCATTCTTCTGAATTCCAATGAGTATAGTCCCAGTCTATTCAGTCTCTCCTCATAAGCCAACCCTCTCAACTCCGGAACCAACCTAGTGAATCTCCTCTGCAACCCTTCCAGTGCCAGTATATCCCTTCTCAAGTAAGGAGACCAAAACTGTACACAGTACTCCAGTTGTGGCTTCACCAGCAGTTTACACAGCTGCAACATAACCTCGCTGTTTTTAAACTCCATCCCTCTCGCAATGAAGGACAAAATTCCATTTGCCTTCTTAATGACCTGCTGCACCTGCAAACCAACTCATGGTGATTCTTGCACAAGGACACCCAGGTCCCTTTGCACAGCAGCATGCTGCAATTTTTTACCATTTAAATAATAGTCCACTTTGCTGTTATTCCTACCAAAATGGATGACCTCACATTTATCAACATTGTACTCCATCTGCCAGACCCTCGCCCACTCACTTAGACTATCTATATCCCTTTGCAGACTTTCAACATCCTCTGCGCACTTTGCTCTGCCACTCATCTTAGGGTCATCTGTGAACTTTGACACACTACACTTGGTCCCCAACTCCAAATCATCTACGTAAATCATAAATAATTGCAATCCCAACACTGATCCCTGAGGCACACCACTAGTCACTGATCGCCAACCAAAAAAAACACCCATTTACCCCCACTCTTTCCTTTCTGTTAGTTAACCAATCCTCTATCCATGGTAATACACTCCCCGTTACACTGTGCACCTTTATCTTATGTAGCAGTCTTTGGATCAGCACCTTATCAAATACCTTCTGGAAATCCAGATACACCACATCCACAGGTTCCCCATTGTCCACTGCACATGTAATGTTCTCAAAGAATTCCACCAAATTAGTCAAACATGACCATCCCTTCATGAACTCATACTGCATCTTACCAATGGGACAATTTAAATGCACATGTCTCGCTATTTCTTCCTTGATGATAGATTCAAGCATTTTCCCTACTACAGAAGTTAAGCTAACCAGCTTTTAGTTACCCGCCTTTTGTCTACCTCCTTTTTTAAACAGTGGCGTCACATTTGCTGTTTTCCAATCTGCGGGAACCACCCCAGAGTCCATGCGAATTTTGGTAAATTACCTCTAATGCATTTGCTATTTCTCCCTCCATCTCTTTTAGTACCCTGGGATGCATTCCATCAGGGCCAGGAGACTTGTCTACCTTTAGCCCCATTAACTTGCCCAACAGTAGCTCTTTCGTGATAATGATAGTTTCTAGGTCCTTACCTGCCACAGCCTTCCTGTCATCAATTTTTGGCATGTTCTTTGTGTCTTCTACTGTGAAGACTGACACAAAATACCTGTTCAATGCCTCAGCCATTTTCTCATTTCCAGTTATTACATCTCCCTTCTCATCCTCTAAAGGATCAATGTTTACTTTAGCCACTCTTTTTCATTTTATATATTTGTAGAAACTTTTGTTATCTGTTTTTATATTCTGAGCTGGTTTACTCTCATAATCCATCTTACTTTTCTTTATAGCTTTTTTCGTGGCTTTCTGTTGACCTTTAAAGATTTCCCAATCCTCTAGTTTCCCACTAATCTTTGCCACTTTGTATGCATTTTCTTTTAATTTGATACCCTCCTTTATTTCCTTAGATATCCATGGCTGATTATCTCTTTTTCTGCAGTCCTTTCTTATCACTGGCATATACTTTTGCTGAGCACTGTGAAAGATCGCTTTGAAAGTCCTCCAATGTTCCTCAATTGTCCCACCATAAAGTTTTTGCTCCCAGTCTACCTTCGCCAACGCCTCCCTCATCCCTTTATAGTCTCCTTTGTTTAAGCGCAAGACACTGGTATTGGATTTTACCTTCTCACGGTCCATCTGTATTTTAAATTCAACCATAATGTGATCGCTTCTTCCGAGAGGATCCCTAACTGCAAGATCATTAATTATTCCCGTCTCATTACACAGGACCAGATCTAGGATAGTTTGCTCCCTCGTTGGTTCCATTACATACTGTTCAAGGAAGTTATCGCGGATACATTCTATGAACTCCTCCTCAAGGCTGCCTTGACCGACCTGGTTTGACCAATTGATATGTAGATTAAAATCCCCCATGATAATTGCTGTATCGTTTTTACATGCATCAGTTATTTCTTTCTTTATTTCTCGCCCCATCATGATGTCATTATTTGGTGGCCTATAGACTATGCCTATCAGTGACTTTTTCTCCTAATTTCCACCCAAATGGATTCAACCTTTTTTTCCATAGAACCTATATCATCTCTCACTACTACCCTCATGTCATCCTTAAATATCAGAGATACACCACCTCCCTTACCTTTCTGTCAGTCTCTCCGAACAGTCTGATACCCCTGGCTATTTAACTCCCAGTCATGACCATCCTGCATCTGTAATGGCCACCAAATCGTACTCGTTTGCAATGATTTGTGCTGTCAACTCATTTACCTTGATCCGAATGCTATGAGCATTCAGATAAAGTGCCCTTATGCTAGTTTTTGTACCTTCTTTTTGAATTCTAACACTAATAACATCTCCTCAGTTCTCCTTCCTTTTAATTTTTTTTTGGATTTTTGATGTAGTTGGAACATTCTCCCCACATTTTGTCCTTGCTCCCTCCTTCTCGGACTCCTTACATAGGTTCCCATCCCCCTGGCATATTAGTTTAAACCCTCCCCAACCGCTCTAGCAAACACTCCTCTAGGACATCAGTCCCAGTCCTGCCCAGGTGTAACACACCCAATTTGTACAGGTCCCACCTCCTCCAGAACCGGTCCCGATGCCCCAGGAATCTGAAACCCTCCCCCGACACCATCTCTTCAGCCACGTATTTATCCGATATATCCTGTCATTTCTACTCGGACTAGCACATGGCACTGATAGTAATCCTGAGATCACTACCTTTGAGGTCAAATTTCTTAACTTTCTTCCTAGCTCCCTCTATTCTTTTAGGACCTCATCCCTTTTTTCTACCTATGTCGTTTGTACCAACATGTACTACGACCACTGGTTGTTCACCCTCCCCCTTCAGAATGTCCTGCAGCCGCTCCGAGACATCCTTGACCCTAGCACCAGGGAGGCAACATACCATCCTGGAGTCTCGTTTGTGGCCACAGAAACGCCAGTCTATTCCGCTTACAATTGAATCCCCTATAACTATTGCACTGGCACATTTTTTACCCCTTCCCTCTGCAGCAGAACCAATCATGGTCCAATGAGTTTGGCTGCTGCTGCTTTCCCTGGAGAGGTCATTCCCCTCAACAATATCCAAAGCAGCATATCTGTTTTGCAGGGGAATAGCCACAGGAGATTCCTGCACTACCTGCCTATCTATCGTTCTTGCTCTGTCTGGTGATCACCCATTCCCTTCCTGCCTGCGGAGTCTGAGCCTGCGGTGTGACCACCTCTCTATACGTGCTATCCATGATGCTCTGGCTCGCGGATGCTCCACAGTGTCTCCAGCCGCCGCTCCAGCTCTGAAACTCGAGCTTCCAGAAGCTGTAGCTGGAGGCACTTTCTGCACACATGCTGACCCAGGGGACTGGAACTGTCCCCAGCCTGCCACATGGAGCAAGAGGTGCAAACCACGGCTTGGAGCTCTCCTGTCATGTCTTACCCCTTTAAATTAAACTTTAGAAAGATGTTTTGTTTCAGATTATATCCAATTTTCTAAGGCCCTTCTTTCCTGCTCCTTGTTACTACTGAATATAACCTTCACAGACTATAAACCACAGAAATTACACAGAAACACTATTGTAATGTACAACAAAAACTACAATGCCAAAAGCAAAAAGAAAAAATAACACTTACTGACGAATCAGCACTCTCGCTTGTAGCCTCTGCTGCCTGTTTCACCCAACTCCCTGTGTTCACCCAACTCCAAAAGCATTCCTCCCAGTCAAACAGCACTCACCGTATATGTGACAATAATAAATCAAATCAAATCAAACCTTCACTGAATATTCAGCAGGCGTGTCATGACATCACACAAGCGTCATATACAACTGCTCTACGTAAGCATGAACCTGATGCCTTCAACTCAGAGGGGGATTGCGGAGGTGAGCGTTCAGGCAGCCAGCACCCTCTGTGGTGTACACTGCTCGGGAGACACGGATAGGTTCAAATCAATGAGTAGGATTAGGATTGATTAGCTCTGCCACCATGGGGACTTACACCTCATCAGTTATATGGTGCCAGCAGTATGCTCCCATGCTGTTGCCAGGCATCATGGGCAGGGCGCTGAAGCAACTGGCTGGACTCTGCAGGAAAATGAGGACGACTTGCATTTAGGACAGAGCGGTGCTCTTCTCATCCTCAGCGATATGTCTGACTCCTACCTGACAGAGAGCTTCAAGTTTTCTGCCATTGAATGGGCTTATCGTACGGCTGTGAAATGCAGGATGCACAGTGTCAGCTACTATAGGCTCCACCCACCTCAGGGGTCCTGGTGTTCACATCCGCCTTATAGCTGAGGTGGGCAGCTGACAACCCTCGTTCTCATTATCACAACAGAACTCTGTTAGACATGTGAGGGGTACCTTTTGATGGCCGGGGGTGTGAGGTGGGTCACTTTTCATTGATTGGGCTTAGGAGACGGATTCTGGGAGTGGGGGGTGGGGGTGCCAGCAGCAGTTCTCCTTACTGTGTCACAATTCTATTCTCATTAACTTTTTTCAAATTACCTAATTATAAATCGTATTTCCATCTTTTTATCCATTGCAAATTCACTTCTAAACAGTAGTCAAAACAACAAAAGGCTCCAAACCAGCCTGCATCACATTTTACCATTCGGAAACCACGGCGATTCTCCCAAAAGTGCTGAGAAAATTGGTCATTCATGACTGTTTTTTCATTGCAACTTCAGACCCAAATCTCCCCACTCCGTGCAATGCAGAGGTCCCAATTGCCAATATCATTAAAAACCTGGGGGGGGTTGGGTGGGGGGGGAAGGGGTGGTTGGGGAGGGATTGGGGGGGTGTTGGGTGGGGGGGTGGTTGGGGGGGGTGCTATTCATGCCAGAGGCTGACAGCTTCGGAATTCTGCGCATGCACAGTGCCCCCAATCTGTCAGTTTCCCTGTTTGCTGGCCATCTCAATGACTGGCCAGCCCGGGACCCCCACAGTGCTGCCCCTCCCGACACCATCATGGCCCAATCGTGGCCCCCACGACAAATCCCGGGCTAGCCCTGATCCCCCGTCCCTGAGGGCCCAATCTCCAGGCCCTCCCCTCCCCCCCGCCCTCTGACCCCCCCTGGCAGACTGCTGGGGGGTGCGGCTTGGACATCAGGGTGCTCTGGGACTTGGTGGGGAGGGGGGGGGGTGTGGTCAGGGCTGGCCCAGGAATTGTTGTGGGGGTCGCGATCGGGCCTTGGAGGGGTACTGGAGGGGCAGAACTGCAGGGGCCCCGGGCTGGCCAGTGATTGAGCTGGTCAGCAAACAGGAGATTGACAGTTTGGGAACACTGTGCATGCACAGACTTCCAGAACTGTTAAACTCTGGTGCGAATAGGCCCCGCCCCCCTGGATTTTTAATGATATTCATGACTGGCACCTCTTGAGTGTACAGAGTGGGGAGATTTGAGTGAGAAGCTGAACTGTCAGAACAGTCAGGATTTAGAACTGTTTTCCTGCCAATTCAGCACTTTTGGGAGAATTGCCTCCATCATTTCCCAGCTCTCGTGATATTTTGGACTCGTGTCGCCCTTTACACTAACAGCGAACAAAGGCCCCAGATTACCCCCAAAGGATTTACTTTTGCCCTTCCTTATCCTGTCACTCAAAATATAATTGGCAGATTGATGACATAAACACAAATCAAAGTTGATTATCTTGGGAAAGATATTTCTAAAATGATATAATTCACTTCACTCTGTGCTTACAAAATTTCAGATCGATAAGCATGACCATGATTCGAGGTTGCACAGCAGTAGCAAGCAACCTCACCAAAAGGGCCTGTCCCAAACCAGAGTCACAATTCTGAGCCACTGTTGTGCTTCAGACTTGGTTCTGGCACTGAACACTTCTAGGTTCTTCAAATAGTGTTACAATGGAGTGCGTGGCACTGGCGGTTTGTGCTTCGAGTATGGGTGTTAGATTAAAACAGTTAAATATCAACATTTCAAACACATCTTAATTCATATAGATCTATTGGAGATGAGATAGACAGACGAAGCTTTCTGTATCCATGCTGATATCTGTCAACCAGTTAAAGGCACTGTTAAATTATTCATATCAGTGAATTGGGAGGGCAGTCCAAGGACGTTAAGAAAGTTTAGCATCATATTAGTTGCAGCTTGTTGCCAAATTTGATGCACTATTAACTCAGTCAATGCAATGCAAGTATTGTTTTATTTATTTTCTTCTAATCTTGGGAAACTGAACATAACTTGTGTTGGAAGCCAGAATTAAAAATTTCAAGCTCCCCAAGGTGGTTGTTGTAGGGACGGAAAGGAAAAAACAAAAAGAAAAATAAATGTCAAAAAAACGAATCTGGGAGAGCAGCCAAAGGAAGGGTGAGATGGCCAGTGAAAAAATTCACCAGCTGCTACCACACTGTCGGCTTTCAGTTTACCAATGCCTCCCAGAATATGTCCAGCCCCATTTGGCAGTCCGAGGTCTGGTTTCTTCCTTGATAATTTGGTAAGAAAGATTTAGTCACTTATTCAGCAAATTGAAGGTAACCTAACTGAGGTTTAATTAATTAAATACATTTCATCTGAACTGCTTAATGTAAAACATGTGATTATAGAAATAGCTAATGTGAAAGATTAGCACCATCACTGACTGGTTTGCTAAAATGACTTACTTTAATGTTAACATTTCTAATTGTTTATACCATGTATCACTGGCATGACATGCTAGGGGATGGGAGGGTACAATGCACGGGTTATACTACTGTGACCTAAGAGATAGGCTGGCATATCAAGGGCACAACTTATATCTTGTGACTTCAACTTATACCCTGGCTCTCAGGATTGGCTGTCATTATAATAATTGTTTCGGCCTTTTGGCTAAGATCAGATGTAGTATGGATTGGATGCTGCGCTTGGTTGAGGTCATTAGGTTACATTTAAGCTTCATTTGAAGCAATTTTTAAAAGCGGCATCTCGGCCTTTTGGCTAAGGTGCAAATGAGATCAAGCCTTGGAGAAGGAGGACTTGCACGTACTCCAATCAGCTTGGCTCATGTAGATCAGGCCCAAGACAAGAGTGGAGGCCCTGTCTTGTCAGCTTGGATCGGAAATGTCTCAACTTGTTGAGACTCTGAATTGGACTTGATTTGATTGAATTGGAATTTTTAAAAATTTGTCTCGGCCTTTTGGCTAAGATCAAGTGTAGTATCGACATGCTGCGCTTGGTTGAAGCCATTAGGTTACATTTTAGCTTCATTTGAAGCAATTTTTAAAAGTGGCATCTCGGCCTTTTGGCTAAGATGCAAATGAGATCAAGCCTTGGAGGAGGAGCTATTCCTACTCCAATCAGCTTGGATCATGTAGATCAAGCCCAAGACAGGAGGTGAGAGTCCTGTCTTGTCAGCTTGGATTGGGAATGTCTCAACTTGTTGAGACTCTGAATTGGACTTGATTTGATTGAATTGGAATAAAAATACAAAATAAAATTGTCTTCAATTGCTCCAGGAGTAATAATCTCCGTCCGTGGTCTCAGAACAAGCATATTAACCACTTGTGAGGCTCACAGAAGACTCCACTGAAGCTGTTACATGTTCCATTGATGTCTGCAACTATAAAAAATGCTTATCAGCTTTCAGTTGCTGTGTGTCTTCAAATGCTGAGTTTGCATATAAGTGGGATGTACTCAAGTAGCCTTTTTTACAGGCTATTTTTCCATCTACCTCATGCTCTGTGACTCAGCTGGAACCATACCTTCACTAATAATACATAATTTGCTCTATGGGAATGTATTGGAGCTGGTGCATGGGATTGTGGAGCCTCTGACAATGAAGCATATGCCACGAGATACTTTTTATTGGGCTTGAAACTGATTTTCTCTATCACTTCATTTTCATCCCGCTTGCCTTCATCAACCTCATAATCCACAAGAAATCGATTCAATTTCTTCTCCTCTTGCTCACCATTATACCTTCACATCATCATCATTTTCTTTCGCCTCACATGATGCCACCATCCTCACCCCCAAACCTTTGCTGTTGGCAGATCTTCAAGAAAGGATGATACAAGTTAAACCATGTATTACCCCCTTGGCATGTAAGAAATATAGAAGTGTGTGGAAGCTTGAAACAGTGTAGTACTTCACAGGTACTGCCAGTTCAGTCACTGGACTGAATTTTACAGCCCCTTGGGGCTAGGTGTAGGTGGTGGGGTGTGTAAAATTGGCACAATGGCAGCAGCATCTTGTCCAGCACCTGCACATCCCCATCTGCCCTGTGGTAATTTAACCCATTCTGGGAGGCGTCAGGGGGCCTATGAGCCAATTGAGACCCTTAAATTAACAATTAATGGAAGACCTCCAAGAGTATTTGCCCTCATCTCCCTGCCCTGCATTTCACCTCTCCCCTTGCCTAACCCCCACAGTGAGCAGGCCCCAGCAAGAACTCAGATTTACCTTGTTCCAGATTCTTGGCTCATCTTTTTCAGGAGACTCACTGTAGTCCCAGTACTGACACTGCTACTGGTGGCACTGCTGAGACAAGAGAGCTATCAGCTATTTGATTAGCTCACGGTTCTCAGAGGTAGGATTTCCCCTCAGATGGAAGCAGAAGTCCCTCCTCAAGTCGATTAAAGGTCCGACGGCTGTTAAATGGCTGTGGGACAAGCCAGCAAGCACAGATGGCCTCTCCCCTAACTTTTATAGGTGAACCCCCTCCCCAACATAACATTCAGCCCTAAGTCACCATCAGGCACCAACCTGGTGCCAGCACTATGTCACTGTTGCAGAAACTCCTACAACAA
This sequence comes from Mustelus asterias, assembly GCF_964213995.1. Lineage (NCBI taxonomy): Eukaryota > Metazoa > Chordata > Chondrichthyes > Carcharhiniformes > Triakidae > Mustelus > Mustelus asterias. The sequence continues at coordinate 79,226,443 of NC_135806.1, read as the reverse complement.
GGACATTCTGGCTCCCTTCATCCAAATTGACTGTTCCTCATCGAGTAAGTTAGTAGGAAGCAAGAAATTGAAGAACATTCGACAAATGGATGAGATAGTTAGCATTTTGAGTTGAATATGTCTTCTTTAAAGAAGATATTCAATTCAAACCATTAATTTTGTTTCTCTCCTGTTAGATGCTGTTGAGTATTTCCAGTGCTTTCTGTTTTAATTTCATATTTCCACCATCTACAGCTTATTGCTGTATGAATGAGATAATTGGTGGATATTACAAGTAATTGTGGTTAAGGGGGATCACCATTTAATTGTAAGTTATTAGCTTTTTAATCACAGATTTAAAATGTACTTCTTAATAGTTTTTTCTATTTTCATTTATTTTAGTTTTGGTCCTCTTCGGGAAAGGAAAAAAATCCTAGTGGGTTAGAGAAGATTTTAAACCATTAGGCATTTAAGAAACTGACAGAACTACCAGCATTGTGTTAAATGACTCTAAATCAGAATTATAAGCTAACAAGGGAGCAGTTTGCACATGTGAAATGCAGTAAGAAATTTAAACAAGAGATAGTGATTGAAAGATATGTGTTGATATTTTGAATGTACTAAATTACTTTATAAATGTGATTCATAAAAGATCATTGTTCACTTTAGCCAAAGGCAGATTGCAGCAGGGCATGATGATAAAAGACATAAGGACAAGCACCACATTCTAAGAAAACAATGAAACCTTAGAAATGAGCAAATTTTATCAGTAAAGTTTCTAATGGCAGAACATTCAAGGTACTTCATGAATAGGGCTGATTCACAGTCCACTTAAGGTGGATGCATGCCTGGACGTGGGATCATGTGATAGTGTGGTTTGGCAGTGACCGAGAGGGGAACTTGTGGGAATGTTAACTTTGAACTTAGTGGCCAGGCGTCTGGTTGCTAAGTGATACAGAAGGTTGAATTAGCCAAAAGGGGAGGATACACCCAGATTCTACAGACTAAAGAAATACCATTATGTTCGTGGGTAAGGTGCAATTGGCTTAAGTGTATGACAGGTGTTATTAATGATTTATGTATACTGAAGATGATTTATTCAAAGCTAATGAGAGGTGGAAGAATTTGATAAGAAAAGTGCATAATTGATCTATCTTGAACTGAATACGTCAGAATTCATCAGAGAAGTCAGGCTGCTCTATATCTGGAGATCCTAACAGTCTTTGGTGACTTCTCCCTGAAGCTTCTAATCAAATAAAAGATATGTCTTTAAACTGGGACACTGGCATCCATGAGTTTTGTATTGTCTGAAGTTTCAATGATACCCGGCCACCTTGCAAACCCCGCTAACAGTCCTTTGGTTTTATAATCTTACTATCTTGAAAATAACGTTCTGGATTTACTTTATCTAAAGTAGTCAATATCTAAACCGCGAAGTTCAAGATTCTCTAAACTTTCCTTGTAATTCAACCTTTTAAATCTTGAGCCATTCTAATTGGTCTTTGGTGTTTTCTCAACCATATATGTGTGCTTTTTATAAAATGTTCCACACGTCATTGGAGAAGTGCAATGTGAAACATTATTAATATTTCTGCAGATATATTATGAAAATATAGGGATGATGTTCTGTAAAAGGGATCAGCAGCGTTTATAGGCCCAATGGGAAATCCTATTTCTGAAGGTGGATGTCCATGATAAATTGCCCCTAAAGTCTAGGTTAGCTGGATTACCTATGGTAGATGCATTGGGTTGCAGGGATGGGGCAGGGCTGTACGCCTGTATGGGATGCTCTTCGGTGGGTCGGTGCAGACTCAAAGCTGAATGGCCTCCTGTTACAAGGATTCTATGTCAATATTAGTGCAAAATTAAGGATTATCTTGTATTTAAGTTCAAACATTGTTTTTTCTGCTCTGCGTAAGCAAAACAAATAATAAACCTGTCAAATTTGGAATTGGAACTCAATTCATCCTTCACTTTCCCTGTCACTGCCATCTCCCATGGTTGCTGCATTTCCTCCATCTTTCCCTGTCACTGTACCTTCTTCCAGTCATTACCTTTGTCTCAATTACTTCTCCTGCTCCCCAAGATCTACCTGAGTGTCACTACAAACTATGCAGCAGCCCAAGATACAAATCATAATTCCAGGTAAGCTGTTTAGAGATTCTTAGCCAGTGTCTGCAGCTCACCAACCTTATGTAGGCAAGTCCCTTGGCTCAATACTGGTTGAACTTTGGCCTTACCTATTAGGATGCACTGATTGTTCCATTTACTGAATTCATGGTGGCAGGTAAATGTGAATCAACTTCTAAGTCTTAGTTGTCATGTTTCGATGAGAAAAGAAATTGAAGTAAAAACAGAAAATGCTGGAAAGTCTCAGCAGGTCTGACAGCATCTGTGAAGAGAGAATAGCGCCAATGTTTTGATTATGGATGACCCTCATCAGAGCTGACTTGAAACATTGGCTCTATTCTGACTCCACAGATGTTGTCAGACCTGCTGAGTTCTCCAGCAATTTCTATTTTGTTTCAGATTCCAGCATCCACAGTATTTTGCCTTTAAGAAATTGAAGTATCTCACTAGAAGCAATGAGTTGCTGTAGTAATTCTGCAAATGGGAAAAACTCATAACTCAAAGGATCTACATCTATAAATCAAAGAGGATGGTCTTTCATTGCAATGAAATTATGAATTGGATTCACAAGTTATGGATGGATTGACTAGAGTAGGTGATGAGAATCAATCAATCAAATGATAGAGTTGCCAGTTTATCTCACAAGTGCATGACATGTATCAGTTTATTCACTAGATTGGGATTTGTTAGTACTTTTTTGAGACTCTTTTCTTTCAAGTATTTTTGCCCACATTTTTGAGGAACATTGGACTGTTGATGGGGTTTGTTTTATTGGTGATTCTCCTATATATGTATGCCTGGACTGCATCAGAATCCTCTTCACCATCATCCAGTCACATTCTTCCAAGAGGGAGGTCACCAGAACGCAAATATAAATGGGAATGCATTTACAAAGGTCAATGAAGAGCTCGAACACTGTTCTGGCTTGACTCAAAGCAGAGCAGGGTGGAGTACAGAGGGGTTCCTGGTTTCTTTGTTCAACACGTCACCATACAATGCATTTACCTGCTGGAGCTTAATGAGTACCACTTCTTAACACACTTAACTTGAACCTTTGGGTTACTTAAAGGGAGATTTTGTGTAATCAGCTAATTATCGATCTGTGCAGTGTCAAATGTAGCAAATATCCAGGTGATTCACTATGGGTACGTCCTGCAATATCATTAAATGTAGAATGCCTTCAGCTTTGCTAAGTTGTGTTTCCACTGAATAGTAACAGTATGCCAATCTGTAACATCATAGTCATCCTGCTTTTTACCTGGAGAATAGCATAAAATAGTATGTTAATTAACTCTTAATAGGTTATCTTATCTGGATGTGATTAATCTGCTATGGCAACAGGAAGTTTAGATACGAGGGACATCCTACTGCAGTTCTGAAAGGGGCATTACTACACATGTGGATTAACCACTGAAAGCTACATCCCCATTAGGGGCGAGTGCTGGCTGCTTCAGTGGAGGATACTCTTGAGCAGCCTGGCCTTGAGTGGCTTATATGACTGACCCTGGGAATCCTTCAAGTCATGATGTGAAGATGCCGGCGTTGGACTGGGGTAAACACAGTAAGAGTTTTAACAAAGCTGATATCCACTCCACCTGATGAAGGAGCAGCGCTCCGAAAGCTAATGGCATTTGCTACCAAATAAACCTGTTGGACTTTAACCTGGTGTTGTTAAAACTCTTACAATCCTTCAAGTCAACAGCTGAGTGCCACTGAAGAATCATGACTGTCAACACAGCATGCAGCTCACTGTGGGGAGATGGGTATCAGCTGCAAGATGGCTGACAGGTCCCTTCATAATACAGGCCTAAACTAATGTCCAGGCCAAAATATTTAGATACTTACTCTCAGGCCTGCAATGTAATTATCTTTAATGTTCTAAGAATGAAATAATAGCTGAGAGAGACTTCATAAATTTACAATTCCTTAGCAAATGACTTTTTTTTGACAATTTGTTTGAAATTTCATGCTTTAATGCTCATTCCAATTAATGTTGCAAACAAAACAAATCACTCAAATGCAGCTCAGTTGGGTGAAGGTCACTGACAGCACTAAAAAAATAATTCTTTAGCCTCAATTAATCAAAACTTCAAACTCACAGGCATACATTCTGCCGTACAATCAACCTAAGCTTCCCAAGAACCAATATTAAAATGAAGAGTTGATTATATAATGGAATCCCACTCACTTGAAAGATTTAGGGTAGAGCTGAGTTCTTATTTTATTATAATCCTGTAGCAGGGGAAAGAGACCCCTGCTTTCTGAGACTATTAAAACAAAGTAGATTAGTTTAAAATAGGGACCTCAATGTGCCTTATATATACCAAAGATATAACAATGTGCCTCATACTATATGAAGGTATTGTTCATACTATATGAAAGTATTGTTTGTATAAGCACATACATAACCATTTTTGAACAAGCATTATAGATTTAAATTGTATTTTTATATTTTCTTGTGAGCCTTGGCCAACAAGCAATTTATCCCTTGACATATTGGGAAACAGGTTTAATTAGACAGACCGCATTCTTTTGGAACAAAGAAGTATAGAGTATATACCCTATTATCAGGGGCAGGCCAGGCAGCTACAAACTACCAATGTTTTTGAAATGAACAGAAAGATTCAGCTTCTAGCTGCAAAGAATAGGCATATTCAGCCTCCACTGATATAAGGGACAGAAAACAGACAAGGAAGATGACTCATTTCTCGTTCTCAGGACTCCAGGTGTTAGGAGCAACCCTTGAACCTACCGGATTTGCATAGGTGAGGTTATGAGGCAATGGGGGAAGAATCTATGGGTTTGATTGACCAATGAATTCCTAATTCTGCTAGAAGGTAGAGTGCTATTAGCAGAAATAAATAAAGTGTATTAATGTAATTGGACCATCCAGCTTGGATGACAGGTGGGGTGGGAGAATCGAATCTTCAGAAATGTATATCTGTTGTGCTCATATGATGTAATGTCAGAGAGAGGTTAGAATCCTCTGACCCTCTCTCTTCGAATACGTGTTGGTCAAATAAAGAACATCTTTAACTGCATATTGTCCTTCATAAAGTCTTTGTGCTTTCTGGGTTCAGCTGAATACAAGACTCCCCAACGGGACGCGCCGAGAAAGCAGGGGTTCTGTATTCCCTGCTACAGCCCACCCCCCTTCTGGCCTTTGGCTAGCCCAAGAGTAGGCCACTAAATAGATATGCCCAATAAATGTTTTTAACTCCTGAATGATTACTTGACGTCTGGTATCTTTTCTTCTTTGCCCTGACTGCCATCACCGATGTTGTACCTTCTGTGGACTTAGTAAGTCTTGCACAGCCACATTTAATCAAGTTTATGATTACCACCAATGCCAAGATTACGATGAAAAATAACACAATCCCGTGCAGGATTGTTGTCCCCAAAGAGCCTCGCCAGTCTGAGAGCCAACAACCTAAGGTAAATGTTTCGGGGTCTTTGAGTTTCTCCACCTCATTCTTGATGTGTTCAACCAGATTAGTTATGGTTTCTGAACTATTTGGTACTTACGTGCAACACTCTGATCCAATTACTACACATGTCCCACCCTTTCTTGCCAAGACATCATCCAATACCAATCTGTGCTGAAGTACCACAGTGCACATGGCATCATCTCATCATTGATCTTAGTAAGGGCAGTGGCCGTATCATTGGCAACATGTTCCAAAATGGAGCATAGAATCAGAACTTCTCACATTGAACAAAAAACAAAGAACAATACAGCACAGGAACAGACTCTTCGGCCCTCCAAGCCTGCACCGCTCATGTGCCCAACTAGACCATTCGTTTGTATCCCTCTATTCCCAGTCTGTTCATGTGGCTATCTAGATAAGTCTTAAACGATCCCAGCGTGTCCGCCTCAATCACTTTGCTTGGCAGTGCTTTCCAGGCCCCCACCACCCTCTGTGTAAAATACATCCCCCTGAACCTTGAACCCATGACTCTTTGTGTTCGTCACCTCCGACCTGGGAAAAAGCTTCCCACTGTTCACCCTATCTATGCCCTTCATAATTTTATATACCTCTATTAGGTCGCCCCCTCATCCTCCGTCATTCCAGGGAGAACAACCCCAGTTTACCCAATCTCTCCACATAGCTAAGACCCTCCATACCAGGCAACATCCTGGTAAACCTTTTCTGCACTCTCTCCAAAGCCTCCACGTCCTTCTGGTAGTGTGGCGACCAGAACTGGACGCAGTATTCCAAATGTGGCCGAACCAACGTTCTATACAGCTGCAACATCATATGCCAACTTTTATATTCTATGCCCCGTCCAATAAAGGCAAGCATGCCATATGCCTTCTTGACCACCCTCTCCACCTGTGCTGCCACCTTTAAGGATCTGTGGACTTGTACACCCTCTGTGTGTCCATACTCCTGATGGTTCTGCCATTTATTGTATAGCTCCCCCATACATTAGATCTACCAAAATGCATCACTTCGCATTTATCTGGATTAAATTCCATCTGCCATTTCTCTGCCCAATGTTCCAGCCTATCTATATCCTGCTGTATTCTCTGACAATGTTCATCACTATCCGCAACTCCAGCAATCCTTGTGTCGCCCGCAAACTTACTGATCACACCAGCTACATCTTCCTCCAAATCATTTATATATATCACAAACAGCAGAGGTCCCAGTACAGAGCCTTGCGGAACACCACTGGTCATAGACCTCCAACCGGAAAAAGACCCCTCCACTGTTACCCTCTGTCTTCTATGGTTAAGCCAGTTCTCCACCCATCTAGCTAGCTCACCTTTTATCCCGTGAGATTTAACCTTTTGCACCAGCCTGCCATGAGGGACCTTGTCAAACGCTTTACTAAAATCCATATAGACGACATCCACGGCCCTTCCCTCGTCAATCCTTTTTGTCACCTCCTCAAAAAACTCAACCAAATTTGTGAGGCATGACCTCCCTCGTACAAAACCATGCTGTCTATCACTAATGAGATTATTCAGTTCTAAATGCGCATATATCCTATCTCTAGGAATCTTCTCCAACAATTTCCCTACCACGGACGTCAAGCTCACCGGCCTATAATTACCCGGGTTACCCTTGCTACCCTTCTTAAATAGTGGGACCACATTTGCTATCCTCCAATCCTCTCGGACCTCACCTGTGTCCAGTGAAGAGACAAAGATTTCTGTTAGAGGCCCAGTAATTTCATCTCTTGCCTCCCTGAGGAGTCTAGGTTAGATGCCATCTGGCCCTGGGGATTTGTCTGTCTTAATGTTTCCTAAAAAACCTAACACTTCCTCCCTTGTAATTGAGATTTTTTCTAATGGGTCAACACATCTCTCTGAGACACTACCAGTCAACATGTCCCTCTCCTTTGTGAATACTGATGCAAAGTATTCGTTTAGGATCTCTCCTACTTTCTTTGGTTCGAAGCATAATTCCCCTCCTTTGTCCCTGAGAGGTCCGACTCTTTCCCTAACAACCCTCTTGTTCCTAACATATGTATAAAATGCCTTAGGACTCTCCTTAATCCTGTCTGCCAAGGACATTTTGTGACCCCTTTTTGCCCTTCTAACTCGCTGTTTGAGTTATATTCTACTTTCTCTGTATTCCTCCAGTGCTCCATCTGTTTTTAGCTGCCTGGACCTCATGTATGCCTCTTTTTTCTTTTTGATTAGACCCACAATTTCACTGGTTATCCAGGGCTCCCGAATCCTACCTTTCCTATCCTTCCTCTTTACAGGCACATGCCTGTCCTGCAGTCCTATCAACTGCTCCTTAAAAGACTCCCACATGCCAGATATGGATTTACCCTCGAACAGCCTCTCCCAATCAACAGCCACCAATTCCTGCCTAATCCGGCTGTAGTTAGCCTTCCCCCAGTTCAGCACCTTACCCATAGGACAACACTCATCTTTTTCCATTACTATCCTAAAGTTTACAGAATTGTGGTCACTATTTGCCACATGTTCCCCTACCGAAACTTTGATGACCTGACTGGGCTCATTCCCCAGTATAGGTCCAGTATAGCCCCCTCTCTAGTTGGACTGTCAACATATTGTTCCAAAGAACCTTCCTGTATGCATTTTATAAATTCTTCCCCGTCCAGGCCCCCAGCCCTAAGCGATTTCCAGTCTATATGAGGAAAATTAAAGTCTCCCACTACAACAACCCTATTTTTTCTGCACCTGTCCAGAATCTCCTTACATATCCATTCCTCAACTTCCCGTGGGCTGTTGGGAGGCCTGTAGTATACCCCCAGCATCGTGACTGCGCCCTTCCTGTTTCTGAGCTCCACCCACAGTGACTCGTTACCTGACCCTTCCAAATTGTCCACCCTCTGTACCACTGTAATATGCTCCCTAACCAGCATTGCTACTTCCCCACCTCTCCTAGCCCCTTCTCTGTCTCGCCTAAAAAACTTATACCCCGGAATATTCAGCTGCCAGTCCTGTCCTACTTTTAACCAAGTCTCCGTCACTGCAACCACATCCAAGTTCCGCGCAAGCATTAAGGCTCCAAGCTCGTCTGTCTTGCCCGTGACGTTCCTTGCATTGAAGCAGATGCACTCCAGACCTCCAGGCCCACTGAGGTCATCCTCTATATTGCTACTTCATATTGAGGAACCAACATGCCAAAGAACCGTTCTGTCCCTTTAATAGCTGCAGATGCCTTGGCAGGGGAGGGAGTTTAGAAGTGTGCTATATGAATTGGATTACATATCCAAGGTAACAGCGTCCCCTCCATCTCACAGGGAGCCAAGGATATGCCCTGTCCCTGCAAATCCAATAAGTTTCAGTGAGAGTTAGATAAGTGTTGCCTCCACTAAAGCAATAAGAAATATTGCAAAACTGGTCATTATTGGGTGGACTTAGGCATAGCACACTTCTTGGGCTTACTGTGTAATCACATTCACTTATGCCTAAGTTTTTTCTAGAACCTTCCATATTCTCTGTACAATAAATTCCTTTTGGTTTCGGTGTTAGCTGTTTTAAAGCTAAACTAGGAGCTGATCTTCTTTGGTTATAGACAGGTGAGTGCCCCTTCATATAGCTTACCCTTCCTGCACAGGACATACTGCGATGGAACTCCTCCCTTGCCTCTAAACTAGAAAATCCTGGTGTATAGTGTCCAGGATATTTGAGATCCTGAGCTGTTTGAACTGCCATTATCAGTTCTGCCTATGTCAGAGGTGATGATTGTAGAGGTATTCCTCCTCCTACATGGATGGGGATGTGTGAACATAATCAGCACATTGACTGTTTGGACATTCTAGCATATATAAGTATTCACACATACTCCCTGAGGGGAATGTTGAAGGACCTCAGTTGCTAGTCCTACCTGAGTCCAAGTTTGTACATTCAACAATAAAACGATATAAACACATGTACTCATCATTACAGTTTTTACAGCCTTCCCCTTTTTCTTAAAAAAGTACAAATCCCAATCATTGATCAATATCAAGTAAATAAAACTCATTTACAGACCCATGCAACAATCACATTACCCTCTGTTCCACGCTCTTGACTAGGCCTTCATGTTGGGTGCAGCTTAATCAATCCTGATTGTAGCTGTGGAAGTTCAAAAATCTACAGTATAGCAGGTGATATTCTGTAAATATAAACCAAAAAATGCTTTCCGGCCTTAAAGTTAGCAACTTATCAATCAAATTGTCTCTACTTCCCCTCTTCGAATACCCGTCTATTATTCTTGTGCCATAATCTGGCCTAATCTAGTAGGTTATCTGCAAATCCAAATTAATTGAATTATCATTGTTGTTAATATAAAATTTCAGGATTACTCATTGGGATATGGTTTTAACTGGGTCCAGTGCCGCCATCGCGGACCATACTTCTCACTTATCAGGGCACGTTTGTCCTGAGACCACCACATCAAAAGGTCCTTCCCAACAAATTCCTAATCCTTTTTCGTCAGTCATGAATTTCACCATTACCTTGTCTCCTTGTGTAAGCCGTTTATGAGTAGTCTCTCCTGCCAGTTCAAGCCAACCTCAGTGCTGCTGCTGCGTATTATCTGCTTTTTGAGAGATTGCAGACAGTCTATTAAATCCCTCATACATTGAAATACTACTCCTTGGTTTGTTTCAAGTTCTCCTCCTCCTGTTATTGCATCCTCTGGGAAGCACATTGCTCTTCCTGTCATCAACTCAAAGGTTCTAGTTTAGAGGCAAGGGAGGAGTTCCATAGCAAAGAGGTTAGTCCTATTCCTCGGGCAGGAGTGGCCCTTTGTCACAGCAATATTTCAGGCAAGGCCCACACCCAATTGTTTTCTTCTTTAAAATTGCTTTAGCTAAACTATTCTTCAACATTCGGTTCATTCGTTCCACCATCTGAGGATGATAGGGTATATGAAATCTTTGCTTTATTCCTAACATTCAACAAGCTTCTTTTAAAACTCTCCCTGTGAAGTGGGTTCCATGATCAGAATCTAACTGAAGAGGCATTTCCCACCTGGGTATCATCTCATCTGCTAATATCAGAGCCACAGTTTTGGCTGCAGCATCTTTGCATGGAAATGCTTTAACCCATTGGGTGAACTGATCTCCAATTACCAAACAATACGTCTTTCCTTGGACCAGTGGCAAGAGCCCTGTGAAATCCATTTGAAAATTTTCCCATGGTCCTTTGGGTCTTGGCTGACTTTCCATTTTAATCCTGCAGGGACGACCTGGTTCCATTAGGGTGCACTGCAGGCATCCCTGACAAAACTTCGCCACATCTCTCCCCATCTGTTTTCATCACTAACATTTTCTTAACAAATTAAATAGTTTGCCTCTACCTGTATGTGCTAACCTGTGGTACACTTTCAGCAGCGATTGCTGCATTACCTCGTGGCTATTAATTTCCCCTCCCTTCTCCATATTCCATCATAATCTTTCTGTCCTCCATCTTTCTTCCACATTTCCTTTTCCTCTTCAGCTGCTTGGTCCTGCATTGTTTCACATCAATATCTGAGCTGTCTTCAACTGACACAGGTGCTACTCCTGTAATCTATATCCATACCTGGTCGACAGCAAACGCCACATCCTGGAAACCAAGATGGAGTCCATATTCTCAACTTGCGCTCAGGATGCAGACCAGCTGTGAAACTCTGCCAAGCAGACGAGACAAAGGAACTACACCATCTACATGCACACCAAGAACAGGAAACTTGAGAAACTCAGCATCACCACCAGCAGCAACCAAGCCTCCCCCGGTACCACAGTAGAAAACAGTAACACTGCAGGAAAGTCCATTGTCAACTTATCGGACTACACACTTCAGCCAGATGAAATCGAAGTTCTCAGCCAAGGGCTCAATTTCTGCCCCACCACCAAAATAGACCCCATCAGTCTCGCAGCAGACACAGAGGAATTCATCAGGCGAATGAGGCTGCGGGAGTTCTTCCACAAACCCCAAGAGGCCATCAGCGAACACAATGAGACAGCCAATGCACCGGAACAGCTGACAGAGAGATCCGCAGTGCAACTGAAGAGGAAAGAGTCAAATTGGGCTCCTCCGGAAGGCCGCTGCCCTCGACTTGACATGTATGCCCAAGCCGTCAGGAGGTGCGTCAACAACGGATTCATCAGCCGCACTCAAGACAGCCCCGAACATCACCCAAGTACAACGCAATGCCATCCACGCTCTCAAGACCAACCGCAACATTGTCATCAAACCAGCAGACAAAGGAGGGGCCATCGTCATATTGAACAGAACGGATTACTGCAAAGAAGCGTACCGACAACTGAACAACAGAGAACACTACAGACAGTTACCCGCAGATCCGACCAAAGAACACACCCGTCAACTCAACAGACTGATCAAAACCTTTGATCCAGACCTTCAGAGCACCCTCCGTGCTCTCATCCCACGTACTCCCCACGTTGGAGATCTCTACTGCCTCCCGAAGATACACAAGGCCAACACACCCGGCCGTCCCATCGTTTCAGGCAATGGGACCTTGTGCGATAACCTCTCCGGCTACGTCGAGGGCATTCTGAAACCCATTGTACAAAGAACCCCCAGCTTTTGTCGCGACACTACGGACTTCCTATAGAAACTCAGCACACATAGAGCAGTTGAACCACAGCAAGCCCACGGATAACCTCATGATGCTCCACTTGTCCAGCTTCCACCCTAAACACGTTAAAGAAGTCATCCCTTACGGACAAGCCCGCCATATATACAGGATCTGCTCAGATGAGGAGGATCACAACAGACACCTCCAGACGCTGAAAGATGCCCTCATAAGAACAGGATATGGCGCTCGACTCATCAATCGACAGTTCCGACGCGCCACAGCGAAAAACCGCACCGACCTCCTCAGAAGATAAACATGGGACACGGTGGACAGAGTACCCTTCATCATCCAGTACTTCCCCGGAGCGGAGAAGCTACGACATTTTCTCCGGGGCCTTCAACATGTCATTGATGAAGACGAACATCTCACCAAGGCCATCCCCACACCCCCACTTTTTGCCTTCAAACAACTGCACAACCTCAAACAGACCATTGTCCGCAGCAAACTACCCAGCCTTCAGGAGAACAGTGACCACGACACCACACAACCCTGCCACAGCAACCTCTGCAAGATGTGCCAGATCATTGACACGGATGCCATCATCTCACGTGAGAACACCATCCACCAGGTACATGGTACATACTCTGGCAACTCGGCCAACGTTGTCTACCTGATACGCTGCAGGAAAGGATGTCCCAAGGCATGGTACATTGGGGAGACCATGCAGACGCTACGAAAACGGATGAATGAACACCGCTCGACAATCACCAGGCAAGAGTGTTCTCTCCCTGTTGGGGAACACTTCAGCAGTCACGGGCATTCGGCCTCTGATCTTCGGGTAAGCGTTCTCCAAGGCGGCCTTCACGACACACGACAATGCAAAGTCGCTGAGCAGAGACTGATAGCCAAGTTCCGCACACATGAGGACGGCCTCAACCGGGATCTTGGGTTCATGTCACACTATCTGCAATCCCCACGACTTGCCTGGGCTTGCAAAATCTCACTAACTGTAATGTCTGGAGACTACACATCTCTTTAATTTGTGCTTAACGCTCTCTCCACTCACATTGTCTGTACCTTTAAGACCTGATTACATGTAAAGACTCGCATTCCAACCATTATTTTGTAAATTGAGTTTGTGTCTTTATATGCCCTGTTTGTGAACAGAACTCCCACTCACCTGACGAAGGAGCAGCGCTCCGAAAGCTAGTGGCTTTTGCTACCAAATAAACCTGTTGGACTTTAACCTGGTGTTGTGAGTCTTCTTACTGTGTTTAACCCAGACCAATGCCGGCATCTTCACATCATGACTACTAGGGCCTTCTCAGCTTTATCGGCTAAGCTGCTTCCTTTCTGTGTCTGATTCTCAATCTTTTTATGGGTTTGAACTTTTATTACTGCTGCCTCTAAGGAGCTGCGGGCTGCTTGGAATAAATCTCTAATCAGATTCTCATGCTATATGTGTCCCCCACTAGAAGTTACAAAACCTCACCTATCCCAGGCTGCCATGCACTATTCCAAATGTATACCTGCTGTCAGTATAAACATTAACTCACTTTCCTTTTGCTCCATTCTAAAGCTTTAGTTAAAGCCCATAACTCTGCTACCTGTGCTGAATTGTTCCCAGGGATTTGTTCTGCAATCATTGTTCCCTCATCATTTACCACTGTCCATGCAGTGCCGGGTTTTCCATTGACATATTTCTCGCTCCATCTGCATACCGATTAATTATCCTTTCTCCTACAAGTGGCTCTTCTGCTAAATCTTCATTTACATCCTCATTTACTTCCGAAACACACTCATGCTCCTTTTGTTGCACCGTCAGTCCTCCTGCAGGCTTTTCCCTTACATCTCTGCTAATTTCTACATGCCTATCTCCTGGCAAGAGATTTGCTTCCCATTTTGAATGTCTTCCATTGGAAACTCTTTCAATCTCCCAGCTTCCAGGAGCTGGACAGTTGTGTGAATTATTGTGGTGACTATGGTGAATTATTTTTCCATCAAGGTGAGCAGCTCTGGAATACTCACTGCACACAAGGCACATGCTAACACTCTCACGCATCGATGCATACCTCTGGCAACTGAATCTAATTTGGATGGAGAAGTACCCCAATGGTCTTAATTTATCCCCATGTTGCTTTTTCGCTACAAGAGTTGACTAAAATCCATTAGTTATGTCTCACACTTATGAATATCATCTGTTCAGACCCAATGTTATTCAGGATAGTAGCTGGATAGGCCACTATTGGGTGTTCGAGTCACGTAGCGATTTAGGGCTGTATAATCAACAGTCGATCGATAACTGCCATCTGGCTTTTAAACTGGCCAGATGGGTGAATTAGTCTTAGAGAAGGTTTTAGTCACTATTTGTTGCTTTTCTAAGTCTGTAATGATTTTAACTGCTTCCATTGCCTCCGGCTTAATAAAATACCGTTTAGCAGGCGGCCCGGGAATCGTTACCAGAAGAATGGCCAAATACCCACAATCTTGTTTATGCACAGGCTAAACCTGGGGGTACTGTAAAGCCAAATTTCCCCACACCGTTCCACCTCCCAATTTGTTTGGAGGGTTGCTATCCAAGAAATTGTACCATTTTGCTTCTGACCCCACCGATTTCACTCATAGGGCTTGTGCCACATTATGATACCTGCCTCAGCATCGATTACAGCTCCCAACAGTTCTACCAGATCTATTCCCAAAATCCTTCCTTCTCCTGTTAAACATATCCAAATCTGAACTAATTCTTCCTGACCCCCTATCTCTAATGTAATATGCTCACTTAATATCGCTGTCTCAGTTCCCCCAGCTACTTCTATTAATTGTATGGTTTGGTAGGTGGTCCGCAAGGGTAAGTCTGTTATGGATAAAGCTGCCCCAGTATCCACTAATATAGTACAATGATAACCCCCTAACTTGGCCTTTACATATACATGCGGGGATCTCGCTCTGTAATCTCGAGACTCGCTAATTGTCATTTCTGTCCTCATAACTTCTGCAACTCATCTGCTGACATTTGGATTACTGTCTGTGATGTTGCTGTGCTGGGGTGGGTGCTGGGGGTGGAGTCTCAGAGGGTTGTCTCACCCATCTGGGACCCTGTCCTTCCTTATCTCCCCCTTTCAGCCAACAGTCCTTTATTTCACGACCCGTTTTCTGACAATTATGACACCTATTACTCTCTTTGAGTTTGCTTCATTCCCCCTTTTACTCTTTCCCCTGTAATCGGGGAAACTACTGAGACTTTGCCTCCCTTTCGGAAAGCAGGGGTTTCTGCATCCCCGCTACAAATCGCCAAACATCTTTTCTTACACATTATCAAACAGATATTTAAAGATTTTACTACAACCAACAAGATCTAATTTCTGTTCTCGACTTGTCCTCAGAGGAAATCTGAATTTTTGCTGTTGAACAAACGCCATCTAGATCCCTTTTTCCATACAGATTGTTGACAATCATTTGCCTTTCCTTTGAAATAATAAGATGAAGTGTGTATTTATCGTTTTATCAAGAGGACACTCCAATGCTTATTGTTGGTTGTACGAGGTCAAGAAATCATGATGAATTCATCAATAGCAGCAATCTAATGGTAAAAAGAAATGGGGCATCCTGGGATGGGTGTGGGTGTGGGACGAGGCATTGCATGGGCTGGATTTTATTCTGAGCCCAGGAAATCACTCCTGTTGCTCCTGGTACTGCCAAAAAAATGTCCAATTTCCTGAAGGGACATGCTCTATTTGCACCTCAAAATTCCAATCAGGTTGCTATATAGATCACTAGACTTTGATCTGAACATTCCAGATTAAGTACAGAAGAATGGTTGCTGTTAAACTTGTTGAAATATCTGGAGCCAGGCCAGTCCCCCTTTGCTAAGAGGACAGGAAATTGTTTCAATGGTGTTCCTGATAAAGAAGAGAGGGTGGAGGTTCTGGTGGGACCCGTTCTGCTTTTTAGACATAGGTTTGGGTATAGGTTCATGAAAAGGAAGTAGCAGAGTGCTTCAGTTGGAAACAAATATCTATTGTAGTTGCCTTTGAGAAGGAAAACTAACTGGATCTTCAAGGAGTGATTTCATTGCTGTGACAGAATGAGAGGAGCTCTGAGGTAAGCTTCAGCTCATGTGTCGCTATAATTGCACCCTGCATAAAAAAAGATTGGACTTGAATATTCCTGGGGAGGAAGCACTCGCTGCTTTGAAAAAGAACAGAAGAATGATTTTCCTACACTGACTCAGTGGCTGATAAAAGTGGCACCAGTGTACAATTGATTCACTGAAGTCTTCTCTTCTGCTAACTTTCTCATCACTGCCTTATCTTGATTTTTCTCACCTTTCAATGAATGGTAATCCTTTAATCCAGCAGGGAAGGAGAGATTAAATGGCATTCATGATGCAAGCTCAAAGGGAGTGGCAATGGGACAAGTAAAAAACAAAAGGCATGTCTGGAGGAAGCTGAGTGACAGAATCATGAACAGTTACTGAAAGCAAAACAAAAAGGAAAACAAAGAGAAACGAAGGAGCAGAAACAAAACCAGTAAAGAAAAGAGAAACATAATAGGGGGCAGAGATTATCATCTGAAATTGTTGAATAATGTTGGCCAGGATTCTCCCAAAATAATTCTAAGGGCGCGAAAACTTGGTAAAGTCGGGCGTGAGGCGAGTTGCGTGATCCGTACATGCATTTAAATTGACTTAATGGGCCCAACCTTACCAGCACTTCCCCCTTTACCACCACGTTCGCCCATTCAGATTCGATGCGAAACAGACATGCTCTACAAAAGTCCGATTCGGGC
This sequence comes from Mustelus asterias, assembly GCF_964213995.1. Classification (NCBI taxonomy): domain Eukaryota; kingdom Metazoa; phylum Chordata; class Chondrichthyes; order Carcharhiniformes; family Triakidae; genus Mustelus; species Mustelus asterias. The sequence continues at coordinate 79,209,548 of NC_135806.1, read as the reverse complement.
GCTTCAGTTAGTGAGGAGGTAAGTGCCGGGGGGGGAAGATGGGTCCGACAGCTCTCTGCTGGAGATCAGTAAGAAGTTTAACAACACCAGGTTAAAGTCCAACAGGTTTATTTGGTAGCAAAAGCCACACTCGATCAGTGGCAGGGGTGCCAGGGTGGGGGGGGGGGGGGGGGGGGGGGGGGTGGAGAGGGGGGGCTACTGCCACTCTGCCTGTGATCAATGAGGGGGAAGGGGTGTCCGCTGCCACTCTGCCTGTGATCAATGAGGGAAGAGGGGTTCGCTGTCACTCTTCCTGTGATCAGTGAGGGGGAAGGGGTGTGTCCGCTGCCACTATGCCTGAGATTTGTGAGGAGGAATGCAGGGGGAGGTGCCTGTGATCGGTCTGGGTGGCATGTGGGGTGGGGGGATAAGTTAATCAGTAATGTTGTGGGGGTGGGGCAATGTCTGTGGGGCCGGGGATGGCATTATCTGGCCCAGGAGCGATATGGCAGGGGAGCCACATTCTATCATTTTTTTTTCTGCGCATGCGCAGTTGGAGACGCTGATTGGAGCAGCAGGAATTTGGGCATGTTAAGCCCCACCCACAGGCTTCTTTGATTTGATTTGATTTATTATTGTCACATGTATTAGCATACAGTGAAAAGTTTGGTTCTTGCACATTATACAGGCAAGGCAAACTGTTCATAGAGGAGGAAACGAGAGAGTGCATAATGTAGTGTTACAGTCATAGCGAGGGTGTAGAGAAAGATCAACTTATTACAAGGTAGGTCCATTCAAAAGTCTGACGGCAGCAGAGAAGAAGCTGTTCTTGAGTCGGTTGGTATGTGACCTCAGACTTTTGTGTCTTTTTCCTGACGGAAGAAGGTGGAAGAGAGAATGTCCGGGTGGGGTCCTTAATTATTCTGGTTGCTTTGCTGAGGCAGCAGAAAGTGTAGACAAAGTCAATGGATGGGAGGCTGGTTTGTGTGATGGATTGGGCTCCATTCACGACCTTTTGTAGTTTCTTGGGCAGAGCAGGAGCCATACCAAGCTGTGAATCAACCAGAAAGAATGCTTTCTATGGTGCATCTGTAAAAATTGGTGCGAGTCAGAGCTGACATGCCGAATTTCCTTAGTCTTCTGAGAAAGTTGAGGCGTTGGTGGGCTTTCATAACTATAGTGTCCAGGACAGGTTGTTGGTGATCTGGACACCTAAAAACGTGAAGCTCTCGTTCCTTGCTACTTCATCCCCATTGATGTAGACAGGGGCCTGTTCTCCTCAAGCCTTCCTGAAGCCAACGTCAATCTCCTTCGTTTTGTTGCATCTGCAGCATGATTCGGAATCACTGATATTTTTTCAGGCAGAGTGCATATGGGGGCGCCTGAGAACGGGTCTAAAAGTCGGATCTGAAACACTCACAGTTTCAAATCTGCCCAGAACTTAGAATCAAAATGGTAAAATAGGCCCCTAAGTGTCAAATTCACATAAAAACTGGAGTAACTCCCGCTGATGTTTTAGCAGGATTGTCAAAATGAATCTGCCACACCCTGAGCACTGCAGAATGCACGAGCAAGATTCACAATGACAATCTGTGGGCGGGGCCTATTCCCACTGGAGAGGCCGGCAGCATAGCGCTGAGCGGGCCACTGCACATGTGCTGATCTGTTGGAGTGGAAATTGGCGCATGAACAGTGGTTCCGCATGGCTGGCCTGCCAATCGCTGGCCAGCCCTGTGACACCGCACCACCCAACCCACCTCGATCACCCTGACATCCAGCCCACCCCCCCCTACTGTGTCCCAACCCCTCCCTGCCACAAGCAGCCATGACCCTGCATCCCCGCAGCAGCCCCCGTCCCACCCCAATGGCCAGCCCCGATCTCCTCTTGCCTCCCTCTGCCACTGATCCCGACTGCAGTGTGGCAGCGGGACCCCCACTGCCACCGATCTCCCCTCCATCGGCCCCGCCCCACCAATAGGCCCTGCCCACTCTGCCCCAGCCCCTTTGGCACTGCCCGATGCCCGGTGGGCAGTGTCACTTTGCCCCTTGGGTAGTGCCAGGGGGCCAGGCTGGCACTGCCAGGCTGGCAATGCCCAGGTCACCCCGTCTTACCCCCAACCTCCTCGGGGGCCTCCGTGGCCTCCCTTCACTCTAGCGGAGTCGGAGCGCCAGCTCCCCATTAGTGGAGAGCTGTTGTAAACCCCGCTGGAGTGAACCACTCCTGGCGGGGGGTGGGAGTCAGGGGGGAGAGAGGCTAGCGGGCCCGGAGACTTCAGTCCTGGGCCCACCAATAAGATTTAAATAGGGATTTCAATGTTCAAATCAGCTCAGCGCCGGTTTCCAGTGTGAAGCTGATGACGCCGGAAATCCGTGCTCTGGAAAAGTACGAAGCTGTGGCGCCCAGCAAGGAGCCACTAAACAGCCTCCGCTGATGTCTCCTGGCCCACTGCACTGCGAGAGCAGCGCAGCAGTGGGAGAATCGCCCCCATTGAGTCTAGAAGGCTGTAAAGTGCACTGTCAAAAAATGAGATGCTGTTCCATCAGTTTGCATTCAGCCTTTTAGCAATATAGGATGCCAAGGTCAGAAAGGTTAGAGTGGCAATAAGGTAGAGAACTAACATGACCAGTGATTGGAAGCTCAGTGTCATGCTTGTGGACTGGTCAGAGGTGTTCTGCAAAATAGTCACCCAGCGGGTATGAACACACTTGGGGGCCCCTTTCAACCACATTGGGAGGAGTGAGGGAGATTCTCATTTCAGGAAAAAAGGAAAATAGATTTTGGACATAATTCATCCAACTCAGCTCTAAGTGCTCATGCCAGCAGGAAAAGTGGAGTGTTTCCCGCTAATGTTAGCAACGCCTGTCAAATGGGATTCACCCACCTGATCAATGTAAATTTATGCATGGCGGTAAAACATGACGGTCACTCCAGCATTTCTGATAGTGGGGCACCATTTTTAAAGGGCGTTCCAATCTCAGCATTGAGACACAGGCTGCCTAAAATCATCATGTCAAGAGTGATCTTCAGCTAGATCCCAGGGCTAGAAGGGACAGCCCTGCCACAAGACCCCCATCCCCAGGGAGAGTACCGAGGTCAACTCCTTGTCCCCAACCTGACCCCTACAGTCCCCAGATCCTTTGAGAGACCCTCCTTCTGCAGCCTGGCAGTGGCAGAGAGGCACATGGTCACTGCACTTATCTCCTTGACCCCTTCAGTGTCCACCACACCAGGTCCACAAATGTCTGGGCCATCAACAAAGCTCGCCAAGTGCAGTTCTTGCTGGGGAGGCGGGTGCATTGCGGGAGGCTGCTGAATCAGTCTTCCTCCCTACTAGTCAAATGCAAAATAGTGGATTTGCATTACTGTCTGGTTTCTGTCTTATCTGGGCAGGAACCTGATGGGGTCCAGCGGGGCAGGCCGGGTGAAATGCAACAGGTTTGCTGCCTGGCAAGAATCCCATTTTATCCCTAGCACCAGATTCAGAGGGATGTCAGGATTCCTGCGAGCAGAGAAGGGGCCAGCGAACTCTCTCCCCCCACCCCCCCGCCGCTTCATCTCTTTTAGCCTCCACCTTATGAGAGACCATCCCTTTGTCCTTTGCCTTATCCGTCTGTCTTTCACTTACTTAAAATCTATTACAGATGTTTTCCAATTCTGATGAAGGGTCATCAACCTAAAACATTAACTCTATTTCTGTGTCCACAGGTTCGGTTAAAGTCCAACAGGTTTATTTGGTAGCAAAAGCCACACAAGCTTTCAGAGCTGCAAGCCCCTTCTTCAGGTGAGTGGGAATTCTGTTCACAAACAGAGTTTATAAAGACACACCTCAATTTACATGAATAATGGTTGGAATGCGAATACTTACAACTAATCAAGTCTTTAAGAAACAAAACAATGTGAGTGGAGAGAGCATCAAGACAGGCTAAAAAGATGTGTATTGTCTCCAGACAAGACAGCCAGTGAAACTCTGTGGGGGTTACAAATAGTGTGCCATGAACCCAATATCCCGGTTGAGGCCGTCCTCATGTGTGCGGAACTTGGCTATCAGTTTCTGCTCAGCGACTCTGCGCCGTCGTGTGTCGCGAAGGCCGCCTTGGAGAACGCTTATCCGAATATCAGAGGCCGAATGCCCGTGACCGCTGAAGTGCTCCCCACCCCAAGTTCCGCACACACGAGGACGGCCTCAACCGGGATATTGGGTTCATGGCACACTATTTGTAACCCCCACAGAGTTTCACTGGCTGTCTTGTCTGGAGACAATACACATCTTTTTAGCCTGTCTTGATGCTCTCTCCACTCACATTGTTTTGTTTCTTAAAGACATGATTAGTTGTAAGTATTCGCATTCCAACCATTATTCATATAAATTGAGGTTGTGTCTTTATATGCTCTGTTTGTGAACAGAATTCCCACTCACCTGAAGAAGGGGCTTGCAGCTCCGAAAGCTTGTGTGGCTTTTGCTACCAAATAAACCTGTTGGACTTTAACCTGGTGTTGTTAAACTTTTTACTGTGTTTACCCCAGTCCAATGCCGGCATCTCCACATCATGTCCACAGCTTCTGCCAGACCTGCAATGTATTTACAGCATTTTCTGTTTGCTCTTTCCATTGTAGAGAAGACCACATTGTGAGCAGCAAGTACAGAACTAAATACAACACCAAATTGAAAGAAGTCAACTGAATCATTGTTTCAACAGTAAAAAGTGTTTGTGGTTTTGGACAGTGAGAAATGAGGAGGTGAAAGGGCAGGTGCTCCATCTCCTGCCTTTGCATGGAAAGGTGCAATGTGGGAAGAACAAGGTTGCTGGGGATGATAGAAGAGTGAACTGTGGTATCACAGAGAGAATGGCCCCTTCAGAATGGAGAAGAGTATGGTGCTGGCATCATGCTAGCAGTGGCCGAAATGGGGGAGGATGTGCTATTGAATAATGAAGTTGGTGGGGCAGGAAGGAAATCCTATCATGGTCTGCGAGGAAGGGAAAGGGGTGAGAGCAGAAGTGCATGAAATAGAATGGATACAGTTGGGAGTGGAGGATGAATTCTTTGTTGAGGAAAAAGGAAGACAGTGAACAGTGAGTTTTGAAGGCTGCATTTGGAACATAGGAACATAGGGAAAGGAGTCGGCCTTTCAGCTTGTCAAGCCTGCTCCACCATTCAAATAGACTATAACTGATCATCTACCTCAATGTCACTTTCCTGCACCATCTCCATATCCCTTCATGTCATTAGTCTGCAGAAATTTATCAATTTCTGTCTTGAACATGTTCAATGGATGAGATTCCACAGCTCTCTGGGGTAGAGAATTCCAAAGATTCACCACCCGCTTAGTGAAGAAATTCCTCTTCCTCATTAAATGGCCTACCCCTTATCCTGAGATTATGTCCCCTAGTTTTAGACTCACCAGCCAGTGGAACGTATGCATCCACTATCAAAACAGGTGTGACTAAGAACAATCATAGAATCCTTACAATGCAGAAGGAGGCCATTTGGCCCATCGAGCCTGCACCGACAACAATCCCACTCAGGTCCTATTCCTGTAATCCCACATATTTACCCCGTTAATCCCTATGATACATAGGGGCAATCAAACTAACCCACACATCTTTGGTAAAGCTTCAAGGTTTTCATGTCAGCATATAAGTCTACTGTAGGTTCAGGAGTTTGTTGCCCTTTTAACCAAAATACAGTCTGAAGGATTATTGGTGCAGGATTTTAAGAACATTGGTTGCAATTGCTAGAGGGAAGAAAAGAAGATTTATCTAGTTCTCATTTTAAAATACAAGGAGCTGCTAAAGATATGGGCAAGGGAGTTTACATAGTTCGCGTCCCAAATCAACACTGATATTTTTTCAAGGCAAGACTGTGAGTAAAGCAGTCCTTTATCAATTTCTATATATTCATATATAGAATCATCAATTCACCCAGCTTGAAAAATCAACATTTGCAAAATGTTGTTAGAAGTCAGTTCAAGGTTTATATTTTTGCAAGTGGAACGTTTCTGTCACATCATTAAGTGGGAGGCAGCCAAGGCTTTGCCATATAATCGCACTCCAACAGCCACAAACATTGTCTCTAATAAAAAAAGCCATGAGCTAGTGGGAAAACTGGTATATACAGACAACCAGTATAAATCTGATTCTACCCTGATGCTGGAAGTAAATTAGATATGCCACAGACTGAACTGGCTTTCTACTGAATCACAATGCCAATAAATTACTTTCTATACAAAACACAAGTCCTTTAAGGACTCTAGCCACCAGGCTACAAATATAAAAGTAAAGACTGTAACAGAAATAAAACAGAAATGTTGTAAATGTGAAGCAGGTCAAATAAAAGAAACAGCATTGTTATTTCGTAGATGTCACCCTTCATCAGAAGGGTGGGGGGCGGGGTGGGGGGTGGGGGTGGGGGGGGGTGGGGGGCGGGGGGCCAGGGGGGGGCGGGGGGCTGGGGGCTGGGGTGGGGGGGTGGGGGGTGGGGCGGGGGGGGTGGGTGGGGGAGGGGGGCGGGGTGGGGGCGGGGGGGTGGAGGGGTGCAAAGGGGGAGAAGGCACTGTAATGGGGTGGAAGAAGAGGGGGAGTGTGATGGCTGATGGAGGGGGATGGAGGAGCAGGAAGCTGGAGCCCAACAAAGAAAACTGCAACACTGACAAACAAGAGGGTGGAGTATGAATGGGAGGAGATGCATAGGAATAGGAAATGGGCAGGAGGCATGGGCTACACTGTGACTCATTGAAGGGGGAATGAGAAGGAAGGCAGTGCAGTGTTCAGTCATGAGAGCAAGGGGAAACTCATTAGAAGTCATAGTCCTTGGTCTGGGATCAGGAGGTTGGAGTCAGAGAGTAGCAACACCCCTTGGGCTCACAGTCATGTGTGAGAGAGTACAGACTGCAAGGAAAAAACAGTTCAAATGGAGAAATAAGAATACTGGTCCAAACTGGCCTTGTATATCTTAAAACAATAATACAAATGGGGAAATTAGAATACAGGTCTGAACTGGTCTTGTATACCTTCAATTGGAACAACAGTAAAAACAGGGAAATAAGAATACTGGCCTAAACCTTTTTTTCCTTCAGGGGGGATCACAGTCAGGTGCGAGAAAGTGGAGATAGTTCTGGAGCTATGTGGACATCAGTGTCAAGGGTGAGAGACAAGAGACAGTCCTGGGATGCAATGGGTCATGCTACAGGACTATGCATGGCATGCACATTGTACTCCTGCTCCAGAGCGGGGCAAGGGCCATGTGCTTATACGGAATATTGCACAGATTAGTGTGCAGAATGTTTTCGTTGTTCATAGAGGCTGGAGTATAGCAGGATGCAGCTCTACCTTCACATCATGAGTTTCCAGGTAAATTTCTGGGACACGGGTAGGGAGAGTATGAGCTTCAAAGCAAGTCTCATGGTAATAGTGCAGAACATAGAACATAGAACATAGAACATTACAGCGCAGAACAGGCCCTTCGGCCCACGATGTTGCACCGACCAGTTAAAAAAAAAACTGTGACCCTCCAACCTAAACCAATTTCTTTTCGTCCATGAACCTATCTACGGATCTCTTAAACGCCCCCAAACTAGGCGCATTTACTACTGATGCTGGCAGGGCATTCCAATCCCTCACCACCCTCTGGGTAAAGAACCTACCCCTGACATCGGTTCTATAACTACCCCCCCTCAATTTAAAGCCATGCCCCCTCGTGCTGGATTTCTCCATCAGAGGAAAAAGGCTATCACTATCCACCCTATCTAAACCTCTAATCATCTTATATGTTTCAATAAGATCCCCTCTTAGCCGCCGCCTTTCCAGCGAAAACAATCCCAAATCCCTCAGCCTCTCCTCATAGGATCTCCCCTCCATACCAGGCAACATCCTGGTAAACCTCCTCTGCACCCTCTCCAAAGCCTCCACATCCTTCCTGTAATGTGGGGACCAGAACTGCACACAGTACTCCAAGTGCGGCCGCACCAGAGTTGTGTACAGTTGCAACATAACGCTACGACTCCTAAATTCAATCCCCCTACCAATAAACGCCAAGACACCATATGCCTTCTTAACAACCTTATCTACTTGATTCCCAACTTTCAGGGATCTATGCACACATATACCTAGATCCCTCTGCTCCTCCACACTATTCAAAGTCCTCCCGTTAGCCCTATACTCAACACATCTGTTATTCCTACCAAAGTGAATTACCTCACACTTCTCCGCATTAAACTCCATCCGCCACCTCTCGGCCCAACTTTGCAACCTGTCTAAGTCTTCCTGCAAACTACGACACCCTTCCTCACTGTCTACCACACCACCGACTTTGGTGTCATCAGCAAATTTGCTAATCCACCCAACTATACCCTCATCCAGATCATTAATAAATATTACAAACAGCAGTGGCCCCAAAACAGATCCCTGAGGTACACCACTTGTAACCGCACTCCATGATGAATATTTACTATCAACCACCACCCTCTGTTTCCTATCCGCTAGCCAATTCCTGATCCAATTTCCTAGATCACCCCCAATCCCATACATCTGCATTTTCTGCAGAAGCCTACCATGGTGAACCTTATCAAACGCCTTACTAAAATCCATATATACCACGTCCACTGCCCTGCCCCCATCCACCTCCTTGGTCACTTTCTCAAAAAACTCAATAAGGTTAGTAAGGCACGACCTACCTGCCACAAAACCATGCTGACTATCACCTATCAATTCATTACTCTCCAAATAACTATAAATCCTATCCCTTATAATTTTTTCCAACATCTTGCCGACAACAGAAGTGAGACTCACCGGTCTATAATTCCCGGGGAAGTCTCTGTTCCCCTTCTTAAACAATGGGACAACATTCGCTAACCTCCAATCTTCTGGTACTATACCAGAGGCCAACGACGACCTGAAGATCAGAGCCAGAGGCTCTGCAATCACTTCTCTTGCCTCCCAGAGAATCCTTGGATAAATCCCATCCGGACCAGGGGATTTATCTATTTTCAGACCCTCCAGAATATCCTGCACATCCTCCTTATCAACTGTAATACTGTCTATTCTACTCCCTTGCAACCCAGTGTCCTCCTCAGCTATATTCATGTCCCCTTGCGTGAACACCGAAGAGAAATATTGGTTCAATGCTTCACCAATCTCCTCCGGTTCCACACATAACTTCCCTCTGCCATCTATAACTGGCCCTAAACTTGCCCTAACCAACCTTCTGTTCTTGACATACCTATAGAACGCCTTAGGATTCTCTTTAACCCTATCCGCCAAAGTCTTCTCATGTCCCCTTTTAGCCCTTCTAAGCTCGCTCTTCAACTCCCTCTTAGCCAATCTAAAGCTTTCTAGTGCACTACCCGAGTGCTCACGTCTCATCCGAACATAAGCCTCCTTTTTCTTTTTAACCAACAAAGAAACTTTTTTGGTGCACCACGGTTCCCTAGCCCTACCAATTCCTCCTTGCCTGACAGGGACATACCTATCACAGACTCGCAGTAGCTGCTCCTTGAAAAAACTCCACATGTCGGACGTTCCCAGTCCCTGTAATCTCCTAGTCCAACCTATGTTTCCTAATTCTCTCCTAATAGCCTCATAATTACCCTTCCCCCAGCTAAAACCACTGGCCCGAGGTTCATGCCTATCCCTTTCCATCACTAAGGTGAACGTAACCGAATTGTGGTCACTATCACCAAAATGCACACCAACTTCCAAGTCTAGCACCTGGTCTGGCTCATTTCCCAGCACCAGATCCAATATAGCCTCACCTCTAGTTGGCCTGTCTACATACTGAGTCAAAAAACCTTCCTGCACGCTTTGAACAAAAACTGACCCCTCTAACGAGCTAGAGCTATAACAATTCCAGTCAATATTAGTCAAGTTAAAATCCCCCATAACAATTGCCCTATTACTATCACTCCTAAGCAGGATTGACTCCGCAATCCTTTCCTCAACCTCTCTAGAACTTTTAGGAGGTCTATAAAAGACTCCCAACAGGGTGACCTCTCCTCTCCTATTTCTAATCTCCGCCCATACTACCTCAACAGATAAGTCCTCATCAAACCTCCTCTCTGACACTGTGATACAATCTCTGACCAATAATGCTACCCCTCCCCCTCTTCTACCTCCTTCCCTACTTCGACTAAAACATTTGAACCCCGGGACCTGCAGCATCCATTCCTGCCCCTGCTCTATCCATGTCTCTGAAATAGCCACAACATCGAAGTCCCAGGTACTGATCCACGCTGCAAGTTCACCCACTTTATTGCGAATACTCCTGGCATTGAAGTATACACATTTCAAACCCTGCTCCACCCCACCTCTGCAATGCCGTGCATTGCAGTCCCCATCCATGCATCCCTCACTTTCAGCCCCACTACTCAGGATCCCTCCCCCCCCCCGAATCAGTTTAAACCTCCCTGCATGGCCTTAGCAAATTTACCCCCCAGGATATTGGTCCCCTTCTGATTAAGGTGTAGACCATCCTTCTCATAGAGGTCACACCTTCCCCAGTACGAGCCCCAATTGCTTAAGTACCTGAACCCCTCCCTCCTGCACCATCCCCTCAGCCATGAATTCAAACCTTCCCTCTCCCTATTCCTCTCTAAACCACCAAAAGTTCCCTCTCCCTATTCCTCTCTAAACCACCAACTTGCTTTCTTGAACTAATGGTGCAGTTATAAATCAAAAGTTGAAGTGAATCTGCATGGGAGAGCTCTGAGGCAGTGTGGGAGGAGTGAACACTTTTCTGTGCTAAACTACATTTGACAATTATTTGTCCAATTTGTAATTTGCTAATGTCCTCCTATAATTTGTTGCAGTCCTCCTCAATTTGACTATCCAAGCCCCCCCAAATTTGGAGTCAGCTTCAAATTCAGAAATTGTGTTTTGATTCAAAATGACAAATCATTAAAGTAAACTGTGCAAAGCATTGTTGTCCCGGTATTGATCCTTGTGGAACACCACCCCCTACCTGCTGCCACCCTGAATAATTAGGTTTTATTTCCACTCTCTGTTTTTTGTCTTTAAGCCACTTGGCAATTCATTCTGCCACAGGTCCCTTGACTTCACATTCTCTGATCTTATGGGACAGCTTATTGAATGCCTTTGAAAATCTAAGGCCAGAAATTTCAGGAGGCCAAGCACTCAGTGCCAACCCTCCTAAAAGTCAGTGGAGAATCCTTACCATCTCCAACAGGCCTGCTGCCATTTTATGCTCAATTGAGCATGGATTGACAGTGGTCGGGCCTTCCATCTACCCTCGGACACAAGTCCCAATTTGGAGAGCTGTCAGCCAATCAATTGGAGGTGCCAAAGTCCCTGGGCCTCACGTCAGGTAAGTACGAGGGGAAGGCAACGCCCTGCTTTGCTGGGAGGGCATGGTCTCAGTGTCGAGGGTGGGGGATGGTGTTGGTTGGCACCCCTACTTTTCCCTGAGGTGAGGGCACCCCAACATGAAGGGGCCTGAAGATTGAGGGTGAAGGCCTTTTCTGGTTAGCACCCTGATCCAACCAGTGCCCGTCAGCCAAACAGTTGAGGCTGGGTGGAAAAAGGCCCATAAGTGGCCATGAGGGCGTTAAGTTTCCCATTCAAGGCCATGTCCACTCCAAAGTAAAGCAGTGACTAGGTTGGGGTGGGGGGAATCTCGCAACTTTATGCTCCTCTTCCCCCATTTTTCTAATGAATTGTTAAATATGAGAATTATTGTCTCTGCTATCTCTTCCCTTGGTACTTTTCAAATAAGTGGGTCAAATCCTTGGTCTGTTTGGATTTTAACTGTTGGAGCTTGATTTGTTCTTTCAAAACAAACCCCATTTATGTTTAAATGCAATTATTGCAGTGTTCATCTTGTTATTCAATGTCACGTCTATCTGACCAATTGGCCTGTTGCATAATGAAGCAGAATAATCATTTACTATTTCTGCCTTCTCTCTATTGTTGTCTGTGGCATTATCCAACCTTTCCCTTAATGGTCACATTTCCATCATAGGCTTCCTTTTTATTGATACACTTTCCCTCTGCTGGGGTAAATCACACTGGTTTCTTCGGCGGGAGTTTCAGAATGAATCTCCCACACTCTGCGCTGCAGAGTGTACTAGCGTGAATCACTCCAGAATTCAGGGGGCAGGGCCTATTCCCACTGGAGAGGCTGGCAGCATAGCACTAAGCGGGCCACTGCCAGCCTCCCGACTGCTGGCCAACTTGATCGGTAGCCAGCCCTGCAACCCCCGCTAAGCCAGCCCTCAACCCCCCATGGTCCGATCGCTGGCCCCCTGACCATGTCCGGCCCAGCCTCCCCAAATGTGATAATCCCCGTTGGAGTGAGACACTCTGGTGGGGTAAGGGGGGGGGGGGGTGGCGAAGACCTCAGTCCCCAGCCTGCTAATCATATTTAAAATATATGGTAATATGTATTACCATAATTTATGTCCCTCCCCATCGATTTCCGGTGCGGATGTGACGCCGCTATAAATCCACGTCCAGTGTGGATCCCATGCATCGGGCGTACTGGAATCTCCTGGGATGGGAGAAACGTTGTAGCACTCATATTTTAACACATTATAATAGGATTTCCACTCACTTTATGATTAATCATTATTTTAGACTCCTGAGCTATAACTCTATTTAGTCCTAGTATCAATGTTCCCTCTCACTTTATTCTTCCCTATGTTCTCCTGTCCTATTTTCCTTACATTTACGTTGCTTATGTTTCTTGTAGTTCCCTCTGCCCATCTTACTAGCTGAAAGCTTTTGCCATCTTCTTATTTACCCTATCCACTGGGATGCAGGTCCCTTCCTATTGGGACAGTTCCTTCCTATCCTAGTACTTGTGCCAGTGTTCCATGAAAAGCGTGTCCTCTTTTTCACATCATCCCTTTAGCCACGTGTTAATTCTCCAGATCTGTCTGCTCATATGTTAATATATGCATGGCTCAGGTAATAATCCTTGCCCTGGAAGTCCTGCTTTTTGATTTGGAGCCTAACTCCAGTTAATTTTTCAGCAGGACCTTTCCCTGTTCCTATTTATCTTGCTTGTTCCAACATCGACTAGGGCAATTGGATTTACTCCCTCCCTTTTTAAGTTTGTCTGCTGCCACAAAGACAATAGTACCAGGGAAGAAACACATCATTCAGGATTCTCATTCTTGGCTACAGAGGGTGTGAACTGTCCCTCAGTTACACAATTCTCTATTGCTATAACTATTCTATTCTGATTGTGCCCCTCCTCCTGTCAATAATGAAAAGTATAAATCAAGATTTCCATTTTTCTCCTTACAACAGGAATTTATATAAAATTATTTGTAGTCCTTTCTTCGCCTTTGATTCGTTTTTTCACAAGTCAGTTACCTATGCAGTGGATCTATACACTGGGTGCAATTTTTCTATTCCATGAAACATTTACTACAAATGCAAATGTCAGTGTTAAGTATGTTTCGTATAGCTTGGACTTTCAGTTTCGGTCACTATCCAGCACACAGGTGTATTTAACAGCCATCAAAAGTAGACGGAAATTGCTTTGATGTCAAGGTAGATTGGTTTTTGCCTCATAGCGGAGAAGCTTTTTACATCGAATAGGGTTTACAATCATATTTTGTTTCAAACTACGAATTCAATTCCTAAATATGACATGTGCCTCTTTTTACTTTGTCAGCTAATCATAGTGACAAAGTAAATGCCTGCACATGAAGGTCAAGAAAGCTGATGTTTGGAAAAGCTAACATTTCAATGATAATTTAAACTGTTATATTTTCCTCTATTTCTGAAGAAAGAGTCAATTGTCCTTAAAGGATTGTGTTGAGGAATCACGAACAGATCAAAGAGGTGATTGCACAAATTTTGCTTCTAAAGTTTACATGCAATCCAAATACGTTAATACTAATTAAGGAAACTGTAATAATATTCCCTTCACATTTCTCAAGTTCATAATTTATCAGAGCAAATTGTGAAAATTATGACTGTTTGCAATAATATCTAAATATATGCAGTAAATATGCCAAAAGCCATTTCAAGTCCTGATTGAGTGCTTGGTTGAAAATGAAATTAATATTTTGGGTAGTTGATTGTAGAAGGTATATAAACCCATGATATTGAGGAGCATAATTATGGGATGTTTGTAATAAAGATTTAAAATGTACCATCAAAGAAAGAAATTGAACACAGTCAAATTAATTAATGCTATGTTCAATGTGAAGAATAAGACTGTTCTATTGATCCGCACTGCTTATCAAAAAAGGCCAAAGTAGTAGTGAACAAGTGGAAGGATTGTCTCAGTCAAAACCTTTGATAACGCAAAGCAGTTCAGTGGAAGTGAAATTGTGGCAGGTACCGGGTCATAGGAGGTTTGAGGGAAGCGTGAACTACCTGGCATGTATTACTTTCATCACAAATTGCTAATGAGTTTAACCTGAGAAGATTGTGATAAATTGAAGTGAATTATCTGCGGAAAATAACCAGCAATGATTTTTAACTCCCACCTTTCATAATATTTGTAAAGGATATGGGGGCAGGGGCTTACAATTTGTGGGTTAGGTCCATTACTCACATATTTACACAGATGTACCCACGCTGATCAATTCCTGATCCTGCCATAGTTTTGCAGAATGAATAATATGTAAATGATGGCACCCATCCCACCAGGGTGTATCTTAGACCTGCAAGCCAGAAACATTCTGTCTCAAGTAAGGCAGTTAGATACAAAGGCCTCCCAGGCCCCACCCCAAATGAATTAAAAAATCCACCTGCTGCCAGATTGACTGTGGAACCTATTGTTAATAGGGGCTTGCAGAGTGTCACTTTGAATCTTGCATTGAATCAAAGGAGTGTTGAGGAAAATATCCAAAAGTCTTGCACTATTGGTCTTGGCTGCTTTAAGGATTGAAACGGCAGGGCCAGCAATATGCAATCCTCAGGAGCCCATTGAGGTACAGTGCAACACTCGAGTGTTAATGCAATTGCAATCACCAAACACTGTTGAGGTGGTGGCAATTGTTTCAACATTTGCCTCTATTGGAAAAGGAAGGTCCAGGCCATTGTTCACTAAACATAGTGCATGTAATTTGCAACTTGGTAACCTGTAGAATCACGCTGCAAGGTGAATTGCCTGCCCATTATAAGATACACAATTTCGATCCATCAAGTTCAATGAGATGATATTGATGTCAGTTCTGTTCTATGCAGAGATCAACCTGCCAGGTTACTACCCAGGTAGTGAAGATGAAAGTGACCCTCAATGAAGAAAAGGAAATTATTCTTTGCTATTGCTGTTTAAGCATGGCTACGGAAAAAATGTTTACAAAGATGTGATATTTATCCTTCACCAAAAAAGACAATTGCTGTCAAAGAAAATTCAGTTGGTGATACATAGATTCTGACATGATGTGTATCTGTCCTATCATTTTTTTGCTGTCTATATGGGTTTACACTGAATTAATAATTTAGAGCAAAATGCTTTCCCACTTTACTTGCAAGTCTATAGCAGGCATAAAACATGATTGATTGAATGCATATTCGAACAGCATTTTGTTTATCCAGAATTTAGACCTTTACTAAAATTCATTAGTCCTCTTAAACATCAGCATAAATTGGATAGGCTTTGGGGACCCTTGTTGGTAGATACATAAAAAATGCCAGTGTACAAGATGAAGGAATTAAATTTATTTGCTAAGATTATCAATCTTACTCAAACCTTGGTAAAATTAAACTGCGAGGGTGTAAAGTGCAGGTGCTCGGCCCTCCCCTATTTTACTCAATAGAGGGGTGGAATTTAATCATGATGTTGTTGCTTGTGACACCATGTCAGGACAGGAGGGCAGTGGTAACCTTGCATAGGTCACCGGTGGATGGTTGAATACAACCATATGTTGGCCGGTGCGATCACCCTCCAGGAGCAGGAGACCCACAGAGCACCTGACACACATGCCAGTTCCCACACCATTTTTGAAAGCAGCCAAACCAGGAGTTAGTATAAAAAGCTAGAGAAAGTGAATGCTCCATTTCGATATGGGCTGAGCTGCTTGGTTTAGTTTGAAATTATTTAAGGTAAAGATTTGCTACCCATAATGTGGAAATGATCCAAGCCATAAGTCTAACATTCCAACATGCTTCTGATCCACAGCAACCATCTAGGCAATTTACCATTCCTTCCCTCCCCCCCACCCCCTTCCCTCCAACCCCACTCCCTCCCCTGAAAGGAGTCTGAATTGCTATGGCAACGTGCATTTTCACAGCATATTATAGTCTAGAGCTACGGATGGTAGAGGTTCAAATTTCTTCCACACATTGCTGACCATGAATACCTCCTATTCTTACCAGCTGCCTTTGAAGTTGACACTTAACCTCATTTTGCAGCCAAACAGGTTAAGTTTGTATCTATTGGAGTTTAGAAGTGAGTTGACCTAGAACAAAGAAAATTACAGCACAGGAACAGGCCCTCCAAGCCTGCACCGACCATGCTGCCCGACTTAACTAAAACCCCCTACCCTTCCGGGGCCCATATCCCTCTATCCCCATCCTATTCATGTACTTGTCAAGACACCCCATAAAAGTCACTACCATATCCACTTCCACTACCTCCCCTGGCAACGAGTTCCAGGCACCCACTACTCTCTGTGTAAAAAATCTGCCTCGTACATCTCCATTAAACTTTGCCCCTCGCACCTTAAACCCTATGCCCCCTTGTAATTGACTCTTCCACCCTGGGAAAAAGCTTCTGACTATCCACTCTGTCCATGCCTCTCATAATCTTGTAGACTTCTATCAGGTCTCCCCTCAACCCCCGTTGCTCCAGTGATAACAAACCAAGTTTCTCCAACCTCTCCTCATAGCTAATGCCCTCCATACCAGGCAACATCCTGGTAAATCTTTTCTGTACCCTCTCCAAAACCTCCACATTCTTCTGGTAGCGTAGCGACCAGAATTGAACACTATATTCCAAGTGCGGCCTAACTAAGGTTTTATAAAGCTGCAACATGACTTGCCAATTTTTAAACTCAATACCCTGGCCGACGAAGACAAGCATGCCGTATGCCCTCTTGACTACCTTCTCCACCTGCATTGCCACTTTCAGTGACCTGTGTACCTGTACACCCAGATCCCTTTGCCTATCAATCCTCTTAAGGGTTCTGCCATTTACTGTATATTTCCTATCTGTATTAGACCTTCCAAAATGCATTACCTCACATTTGTCCGGATTAAACTCCATCTGTCATCTCTCTGCCCAAGTCTCCAACTGATCTATATCGTGTTGTATCCTCTAATGGTCCTCATCGCTATCCGCAAATCTAAACCTGAGAAGTCTTGACAGGGTGGATATGGAGAGGATGTTTCCTCTAGTGGGAGAATCTAGAACTAAGGGTCATTGTTTAAAATTAAGGGTCGCTTATTTAAGACGGAGATGAGGAGAATTTTTTCCTCTGAGAGTCGTGAGTTTCCAGAACTCTCTTCCCCAAAAGGTAGAATCTCTGAATATTTGAAAAGAAGAACTGGAAAGATTCTTGATTAATAAAGGGGTGAAATGTTATTGGGGGTAGACAGGAATGTGAGGTTGAGGTTACAATCAGATCAGCCATGATCTTATTGAATGGCAGAGCAGGCTCAAGGGGCCAGGTGGCCTACTCCTGCTCCTAGCCTGAATGTTCATATCCCCAGTCTCCTCTATCAGTCCATCTGGGAACAATATAAGATTGACTATGGAAGACCAACAGTGACCATTCACCACAGAGCTGGGCAGAAACTGGAAGATGTGCATATAGTTTTAAAAACATGCCATGATATATATAAACATCTCAAATCATTTTGTCCAGCTCTTTGAGCTTATAAACTCAGCCACCTCCACCAAAAATATGCCAGCCCACATTTCTTCCGGTATGTAAAGGCAAATATGTCAAATATGAATATCTTAGAAGTGATGGAAGATGGCAGAGCAATTCCTGAAGACATTTTTCACCTCATTATCAGGCTACTGTGAGAAGCAGAAAATTCGGGTCATTTTATCTATATCAGAGATAATTAATTAGAAATACTTAAAGTACCATACAGTGCACCTACAATCTTGCTTACTTTACCAATTTTATGCAAGAATTCATTTTATATTGATTGAATTCCAGACAAAATTATCATCGTAGTCATTGCTGGATTATGTACATCTTTAAGTGATGCGTGGTTATTAGTGTTTCCATGTGCAGGCTGTACCTTGTGTAAGTCTGACACTAAAGGAGCTCTCACAGGATCTCAATGCACATTCTTTTGGTCCATAAAGCCCCACTAAATAATAAATGCAAGTGATTACAGTCATTTTTACCTTATATTACTGTGGAGCAAAATAAACACAATTCGGAGTTATGGCAGACTCATCACTTCTAAATGAAGTGAACTGCACAGATAAATAACAAACCCTGGAATAAATAATTTATTTATAATGAGAAATGGAAAAGAGAGAGAAATATTTACATGTGTATAATACTTTTTACAATCAATTAATATCCAACACACTACATACAGTCAGTGAAGTACTTTTAAAGTTTAGTCACTGTCTTAATGTAGAAAACTCAGCAGCCAATTTCTGTACAGTAAACTCATACCAGGCAATGTGATAATGATCACACACATCTGTTTTTGTGATGTAGATTGAAAGATAAAAATTAGCTGAGACAGCAGGGTTAACTCCCCTTTTCTTCAAAATAGCTCATAGGAACTTACATCTAGCGGAGTTGGCCGACAGGGCCTTGATTTGAGCATTTCATCCAAACGTTATTGCCTCTAACAGTGCAGCGTTGTCTCCGTGCTACAATGGAGAATTTTCCTAAAGTTTAAAAGTTTATTTATTAGTATCACAAGTAGGCATACATTAAAACTGCAATCATGCTACTGTGAAAACCTCCTTGTCGCCACACTCTGGTGCCTGTTTGGGTGCTCTGAGGGAGAATTTAGCATGAACAATGCACCTAACCAGCACGTTTTTCAGACTGTGGGAGGAAACCAGAGCACCCAGAGGAAACTCATGCAGACATAGGGAGAATGTGCAGACTCCACACAGACAGTCACCCAAGCCGGGAATCAAACCCAGGTCCCTGGCGCTGTGAGGCAGCAGTGCTAACCACTGGGCCACCATACCTAGACGTTTGTGCTCAAGTCATAGAGTCATAGAGGTTTACAGCATGGAAACAGGCCCTTCGGCCCAACTTGTCCATGCCGCCCTTTTTTTAAACCCCTAAGCTAATCCCAATTGCCTGCATTTGGCCCATATCCCTCTATACCCATCTTACCCATGTAACTATTTAAATGCTTCTTAAAAGACAACATTGTGCTCGCCTCTACTACTACCTCTGGCAACTTGTTCCAGACACTCACCATCCTCTGTGTGAAAAAACTGCCCCTCTGGACACTTTTGTATCTCTCCCCTCTCACCTTAAACCTATGCCCTCTAGTTTTAGACTCCCCAACTTTGGGAAAAGATATTGACTATCTAGCTGATCTGTGCCCCTCATTATTTTATAGACCTCTATAAGGTCACCCCTCAGTCTCTTACGCTGCAGAGAAAAAAGTCCCAGTCTATCCAGCCTCTCCTTATAACCCAAACCATCAAGTCCCGGTAGCATCCTAGTAAATATTTTCTGCACTCTTTCTCGTTTAATAATATCCTTTCTATAATAGGGTGACCAGAACTGCACACAATATTCCAAGTGTGGCCTTACCAATGTCTTGTACAACTTCAACAAGAGTCCCAATTCCTGTATTCAATGTTCTGACCGATGAAACCAAGCATGCCAAATGCCTTCTTCACCACTTTGTCTACCTGTGACTCCACTTTCAAGAAGCTATGAACATGTACCCCTCAATCCTTTTGTTCTGTAACTCTCCCCAATGCCCTACCATTAACTGAGCAAGTCCTACCCTGGTTCAATCTACCAAAATGCATCACCTCGCATTTGTCTAAATTAAACTCCATCTGTCATTCGGCAGACAACTGGCCCAATTGATCAAGATCCCGTTGCAATCGAAGATGACTTTCTTCACTGTCCACTATGCCACCAATCGTGGTGTCATCTGCAAACTTACTAACCATGACTCCTATATTCTCATCCAAATCATTAATATAAATGACAAATAACAGTGGACCCAGCACTGATCCCTGAGGCACACTGCTGGTCACAGGTCTCCAGTTTGAAAAACAACCCTCTACAACCACCCTCTGGCTTCTGTCAAGAAGCCAATTTTGGATCCATTTAGATACTTCACCCTGGATCCCATGAGATTTACCCTTATGCAACAACCTACCATGCGGTACCTTGTCAAAGGCCTTGCTAAAGTCCATGTAGACAACATCAACTGCACAGCCCTCATCTACCTTCTTGGTTACTCCTTCAAAAAACTCAGTCAAATTTGTGAGACATGATTTGCCACTCACAAAGCCATGCTGACTGTCCCTAATCAGTTTTTGCGTCTCTAAATGCCTGTAGATCCTGTCTCTCAAAATACCTTCCAACAACTTACCCACCACAGATGTGAAGCTCACTGGCCTGTAGTTCCCAGGCTTTTCCATGCAGCCCTTTTTAAACAAAGGCACAACATTTGCCACTCTCCAATCTTCAGGCACCTCATGACTATCGATGATTCAAATATCTCAGTTAGGGAATCTGCAATTTCGTCCCTAGTCTCCCACAATGTCCTAGGATACACTTCATCAGGTCCCAGGGATTTATCTACCTTGATGCGCTTTAAGACTTCCAGCACCTCCTTCTCTGTAATATGTACACTCCTCAAGACATCCCTATTTATTTCCCCAAGTTCCCTAACATCCATGCTTTTCTCTACAGTAAATACTGATGAAAAATATTCATTTAGGATCTCACCCATCTCTTGTGGATCCACACATAGATGACCTTGTTGATCCTTAAGAGGCCCTACTCTCTCCCTTGTTACTCTTTTGCCCTGTATGTACTTGTAGAAGCTCTTTGGATTCTCCTTTGCCTTATCTGCCAAAACAATCTCGTGTCCCCTTTTTGCCCTCCTGATTTCTCTCTTAACTCTACTCCTACACCCCCTATACTCTTCAAGGGATTCACTTGATCCCAGCTGCCTATGCATGTCATGTGCCCTTTTCTTCTTCTTGACCAGGGCCTCAATATCCTGAGTTATCCAGGGTTCCCTACTTCTGCCAGTCTTGCCCTTCACTCTAAGAGGAATGCATTTACTCTGAACCCTCGTTAACATACTTTTGAAAGCCTGCCATGTACCAGATGTCCCTTTGCCTTCCCACAGATTCCCTCAATTAACTTTTGAAAGTTCCTGCCTGATACCATCAAAATTGGCCTTGCCCCAATTTAGAATTTTAACTTTTAAGTCCTGGAACCTTGTGATTCAGAGGTGATGGTGTTGCCAACTGAGACACAGTTGATACATTAGTGTAAACTTGTAAGCAACAATCACTCACACAACACCTGCAGTAATGAGCTTTTCACACATTAAAAGATCTCATGACACATTTGACCACTATTGTAATGCCAGGCAATGTACCAAAGAGTTATGAAATGTGTTCAATACAGCACAAAACTGATTTAATCTAAAGTGCTATGCAGGTGCAAGTGAGCATGTCTATGGAAAGACAGAGACGGATTTTTATAGGGTAGAATGGGCTCCACAACATGCAGTGATAATGCTCAATATAACAATATGTCACTCACCATCAATGTTGTGTTCTCTCTCAGAGGACTTGGTAAGTGGTCTAGAGTAATAACAGGGTTGTTGTGATGGGAGACTTTAATTTCCCAAACATCGATTGGAATATCCCTAGGGTAAGGGGTTTGGATGGGGAGGAGTTTGTTAGGTGTGTTCAGGAGGGTTTCCTGACACAGCATGTGGATAAGCCTACAAGAGGAGAGGCTCTACTCGATCGGGTACTGGCTAATGTCTGCATGGGTTTCCTCCAGGTGCTCTGGTTTCCTCCCACAGTCCAAGAATGTGTAGGTTTGGTGGATTGGCCATGCTAAATTGACCCTTAGTGTCCAAAGATGTGCAGGTTAAGTGGATTGGCCATGCTATATTGCTCCTTAGTGTTAGGGGGATGTCAGGGAGATTAATAGGGTAAATATGTGGGGGTTACAGGGATAAGGCCTGGGTGGGATTGTTGTCAGTGCAGGCTCGATGGGCTTAATGGCCTCCTTCTGCACTGTAGGGAATCTATGATTCTAAATAGACATGTAAGGGGAAAGAAATAATCTTGTAGCATTACAAATATGGAATATGTAAGGGAGTTTAAGCACACAGAAGACAATGGAACACACATATCCTGCAAAAACATCTGGGAGAATGAATATAAAATCTTAATGCCGTTTTATACACAATTAGCAGATCGAGGAAGTCTACGATCTCCATCTGCTATTATAATGAATTTTAAATAAGCATTTTCTGAAGTGAAAAAGGTCAAGTGAACAAAGTAATACACCTTTGATGAAGCCTCTTGATTTGAGATGGTGCCTGCCTTTTTAAATTGTTATTGCAAGAGCAATCTCATTGTATAATTGCATAACCTCCTGTCTTATTTTTCATTAATCAGTAGTTTCCAGTGGTACACATATTCTGAGGCATATCTATCAAGTATTATATTATACTTGTTAGATATAAGACTGTTTGTCACACAAAGGAACATTACTCACTATGTTCCATTGTCTTCTGTTATGGCTCAGGTCAGAAACTCCACAGGATATTGTGAAGCATGTCTGGATTATAAGTTTTGCATCTTGAATAGGATAAGCATGATGTGTTTCACCTCAGGTATGATTCAAATGACCCACCAGGGAGCTTTTATCAAACAAAGTTTATTTAAGAATATATTTAACATGTATAGTAAGAATATTAGCAATACCTGTTATGAATTACAAACAAAACAATCATGATAATGCACAACCCTTAACAAATATATTTAAGATGTTCCAATCAAATAAAAACTCTCCATAGACAAAACAAAACCCTTTTTACAGGTTTAATACAACAATGACGAATGCTCACGTGATACTGGAACTAATTCCTTTGGTTGGAGAATTGAAAATCCTAACTTCTCAACCTTGTAACTGCTAACAGCCCTCTGGGTATGCTCAGAACAATTTGAAGTCAAAATAGCTTCCCAGAACACCAGGGAGAGAGAGAGAGAGAATTTGTTTCAGCTTGATGCCCCTTCTAAAACTAAAACCTGCAGCTCAGAACTTAAAATGAATGAGCTCCTGTCACCTGACATGCAAACATGCTTCCTCCTGACAAGATGTGGAGATGCCGGCGTTGGACTGGGGTAAATACAGTAAGAAGTTTAATAACACCAAGTTAAAGTCCAACAGGTTTATTTGGTAGCAAAAGCCACAAGCTTTCGGAGCCTTCAGCTCCTTCTTCAGGTGAGTGGGGCCCACTCACCTAAAGAAGGAACTTAAGGCTCCGAAGGCTTGTGGCTTTTGCTACCAAATAAACCCGTTGGACTTTAACCTGGCGTTGTTAAATTTCTTACCGTGTCTTCCTGACAATGCAGGGACATAAAACTAATTCCCAAAGTAAAAATAAACAACCCCCATTTAAAGCACTGAAGGAGCAATAAAAGGGCTCCTTATAGACAACCTGGTGCCACAATGAGAGCTACAGAGAACATGATTTTTAAAAAACTCCTAAAGATACACTGACATTACAGTTCACTGTGACATTTCCATGTATGGAGGGTAGCAAAGCCCCATGTTATTCATATGAGGGCTTGCCAAAACCTTTATCACCAATGATTAGCTTAAGCAACTTCACATATTGCACAGAACATGATTTATACACCACACATCATAACTGAAACAGCAGTTCATGGTTCCTGGTAATTTGGAGACTTGCATCTTGTGTGCTGTGCTATTTTACATTTTAAGGACTACGGTCACATTGTTGTAACAAAATGGTTAAAATATTTTCAGCTCGATGTAGTAAAGAGCTGAATATCATTTATTGTTTTGCATTGGTCGATTTCTTTATGAGACATCTTCACAATGGTCCGGAATGAGATATTATTTCATTTACACATTAGTGTTTATGTGAAAAAAGCCTTTTATATCAGATCTTAATGGTTACTTTCAATTGCAGAAATTTGTGGTTTTAGCATTTTCTTGATTACAAAGACAGTAGCACTTTTCTCTGAGACACATAAATCTTTACAATGTTTTAAATTTCTTCATTCTGTCTAGGTTAGTCACTCTGATAAACAAATGAATTTCAATATGTTTCAAAAAGATTTAGCAAAAGCTACCTTTCAAAGATATAATTGTACTAACTAACCAGAAAAATTATTTAGATTCTCAAATTTTGACTTTGGGCAACATCAGATCAGCTGCCTGTTATACACTTCTCCCAACTATCATTTCTAGTAAAATCAACTGAAAATAAAAATGGGAGAAATGTATAGTAGACATGCAGACCAGAAGCACAGTGGCACAGTAGTTAGCACTGTTGCCTCAGCGCCAGAGACCTGGGTTCGATTCCCAGCTTGGGTGTCTGTGAGGCATCTGTATGTTCTCCCTGTGTCTGCATGGGTTTCCTCCCACAGTCTGAAAGACGTGTTGGTTAGGTGCATTTGCCATGCTAAATTCTCCCTCAGTGTACCCGAACAGGTGCCGGAGTATAGCGACTCGGGGATTTTCACAGTAACTTGATTGCAGTGTTAATGTAAGCCTACTTGTGACACTAATGAAATAAACTTTAAACACATATCAAACGTTTTACACAGTTGTCCAAAAGAAAAGTTTTCATCCCTTTGGATCACCAACACCGCATATAAAGAAAAATCCAACATTGGTATCCTGTTCAAATGTTTACTTCCTTTGAGGGAAAAGATCCAAAGATGAGTTCAAATAAGCATTACAAATGTTGACTGATAAAACAAGGAAGTCAGCTGTATTAAGAAATATTAACTGTAAAATTGCAAATGTATGCTGTATATCTGTTTGTACTTTTACTAGGCACGGGCTACAGAATCAGGGGGCTGAATGGAATTAAAGTACGGATCAGTCACGGTCTAACTGAATAGCAGAATAGTTTCAAGGGGTTGAATAACCAACTCATGTTCCTATATTCCTTCCCATGTTCCATAATCTTTCATTTAAAAAAATTAGTGGATAGAAAATTGTGCTTAATATCCATCTAAAATTATTGATATGAGCTGCCAGCAGAGGTGCAGTTTCTTTTTACAACAAACTCTATGTTTTATATCTGTTTTATTTTGTGCTGAAGCTGAGTGGAAATTTAACATATGTGGAATATTTTCCCATTTTGAGCTGTCAATGTCAACTCTGAGATGCATAGCACAGTTACAGTTGCTCTGACTCAATAATGCGGCGTAATCACAAAATCAGAAAAGCACTGAGAAAAGATGGCATTTTAACTCTTCAATATCTACCAATTTGTAATCTCAATGAATGAGATGGTAATCAGCTTGAATGGTAAGTCCATGTCAGTGGGAAATGGGCTCAAAATGTTGAAATTCATTTCACATCGGGAACCTAAAGCTGACGGACAGAAGAAATTGTCATCCCACGAATGTGGTTGGATTTGAACGTAGATGCCAAGGTTGGGGTGTGTGTGACCTCTCCCTCCCCCCTCCTCCCCCCTGCCCCTGCTTACCAAATTTCTAAACAAGTTTCATTCCATTGTTAACTATGGATGCTGTTTTTATTTCACGGTAATGGGCAGGAAGCTGTCTTCCACGGCCCAGATGAGGTCCAGCAATTAAGAAAGCTGGAGCTTCAAACTGACAATGTCAGGTGGATTTGATGGCCTTCCCATTCCAGCCTACGCAAATACACTCCCAATTAGAATCACCCCTTCACTAGAGTAAGTCCTTGAAGTAGATACCTATGGTTATATGAGGACCACTCCAAAGTTCATTTAGGAGATTTGGGGTTGAATATTTCAGATGGTGGGGTCTTCTAACACACCACCCAAGGAGTCGATAGGGTACACACCCCACCAATTCTGGCTGCCCCAAGCCATTTAACGATCCATCCTGAAAGCTGAGACTCCCACTCCTATCTGAAATCCTATCTTGGAGAGATGCTAGCCAATCTGTTTGCCTGACAATCCTGTATTCCCAGCACCAGGTTCAAGCCATGGCCACTACAGGCAGTCCTGAAGAACGAAAGGTTCAGGTAAGTCCAGGGTGTTTGACTGGCTGGGAAAAAGTGGGTAAGGGCTTGGGTTTGAGGTGAGGGGGTATGACCTGAGCTAGGGAGAGAAACCGTAGGCCCCGGTGCTTCTCCTGTTTCCAGGCCCCTTATTTCATGCATCTCCCCAACACTTGAACCTCCTCTCCCCAATCATGCATGATTTTTTTTTTTACCTTTCAAGATTCACAATGCAATTCACCAAAAAATCACAGAAAGATCTGAGCAAAATGATGCTGTCAGTTGTTACAAATCATCTGATACATATGCAGCGTGGAACATTACTATTAAGAGCAGTATCGATATAATGCAGTGTTAGTTTTTGTGAACCAAATGGGTGATCACAGTGAGACTATTAAACAAACCAGAGGGTACAAATTTGACTTTAACAACATTGTGCAATATCATTAATTTAACAGGAAAATATCCCATTAGTTATTTATAACACTGTGCGGGTGATAACACTGATTTTGGTGACTGCTTCAACCCTCATTAAAAAGGTCTGCTCCTTGTACCATAGGAACATTGTAAACAGTAAATTCATATTTGGGGGAATGATTCAATACATTGTGGAAATATTGAAGAACGTCTGTCTTCACAGTCAGTGAGAAGCATTAGAGCCCTCAGATGTCTCTGCGCAACACAACTTTCAAGAAACCAAAGGACAATGACTGAATGGTTCACAATTATATCTGTGTTTTCTTGATCAGCAAGTTTGAAGATTCTGCTGATTGTTGCACCTCGCTACAACATATTTTCAATATCTACTATTCAACACAACTTTATCACAATATTTCAATGCTTCAAAAAATTCATAAAAAGCACCAAGTTAGAGTGGGATAATAGGTAAGTAGACAAAAGGACAAGGTTGAAATCAATGAAAAAGATTCTTGTGAGTGAGTGTAAAGCAGGTTCCTGATTTACTATGAATCCATTACACACTCCTGTCCTGGCAATTTCACCCCCAATAAGCCTGTGCACAGTAAACTTTCATGAGCAACAAAATGAAAAGATCTCCAACCACGACTCTACTCTCTGTTCCCAAGATAGTTATGGATGACCAAGGCTATCTAACCCAGCTCAACTCATTCACCCACAGTGACACACAAACATATGTATTAGGAGCAGGAGTAAGTCACGCAACTCTTGACCTTGCTCTGCCACTTGATGACATTTTCTACATTATACCAATATCTAAAACTCAAAAGTACTTAATTAGCTGTAAAGTGATTTGAGACATCGTGCAAGATGCTGTATAAATGTAGATAGGTTTTTTTCATGACACCTACATGTAGTGAGCAGCGTGACTGTCGCAACGATGAAGTTGGAAGCTAATGCTGATTCTTTAAGGATAATTAATCACAGAACAATCAACTGATGTTAGGAAAGTGGTTACAAAGAAATCACTACAAAACAAGTCAACTTTTCTATCATGACTTTTCTGATGCCAACACATTGTTGTATAATTGTGTTGTACAGTATGAATTTACAGACTAGCCACAGGTTCCATATGATGTTGCGTTACATTTGTACTAAATAAATGTGCAAATAGTATAATTTTAAAAATCGAATTGTTGTTTGAGGGGTGGGGAAAACGGGCAAATTAAGTATAAAAATGTAATTAATAAATAAGAAACTTCAACAGCAGCAAAAAAATGTAGCAGCAAAATTCTGAGATAAATCATTTATAGAAGGACTTAAGTCATAGGATTGTGTTCCTGTAAAGACCCTTTGTGGTAAAAGGGCTTTATGTTGTTTCTCTGGGATTTCAATGGATTTTCTTTGCCAAAGTTACAATGGATGCTTGGGAATAATTGAGAAATTCCAAGAAATATTTTTGTCCCACATCTGCTAGATTTTAAACAGGAAAGTGTAGGGTGGAGTGAAGCTAGGATGGAGTAGAGATTTGTAAAGCCTTCCTTAAGCAATTTCTTAATGACAATAGAGGTTTCATTCCCAGACTTTATAAGAGTAATAAAATGGATGAAAGTGAGTCAACACCCTTTTCTGCATCACTCCTGGTTTTCACATTTATTTTGATGAGACTCAAAATTCTCAAGGCTCTAGTACATTAACGTAGCATATCACAAGAATTGTATCTACTTTAGGGCATAATGGCAAGTTATACTGCTAATCATATGTTGATTTAAATTTAAAGCAGAATTTTCAGAAATAAACTGTATTTAATTCTGGGTACTAAACAGTTGAAGTCACCGCCCCCCCCCCCCCCCCCCACCCTCCCCAAAGCCCCCACCAACCTCTCTCCCCAACTCCCTCAGCCCACGCTCCAACTTCCTCTCTAACCTTCCCCAAACCTCCCTTCATTCTCCCTCAAACATCTCCTCACAACATTCCCTCACCCACTCCAACTTCTTCCCACTCCCTTCCAACCTCAAATCCCCTCCAACCCACCTTTAAATCACCACTCACTCTACGCTCACCCCCTCCAAACCTCTCCAAGCCCCCAATTTTTGCCCAAAGACACATCCAGCCACCCTCCAAGCTTCCTCACTCCCAAGCTCCACTCCAACTCCCTTCCCATCTCCCCTCAACAACCTCCCAAATTCTTCCCCTCCCCCCAGCTCACCACCCCCCAATATCTGCCAACCCCTTACCCGGGCCCTGTGTATGACCTTGAGGGGCTGTGGAGGAGGGGGGGATGTAATGGAACTCCAAAAGAGGACCATCAAAAGCCTCCTGTCCCACTGTTTGAAGTGTGAAATAGATCACTGGATGGCGCGTCAGGTCTGCATCCGGCCTATAAATCTATTAGCTAGTTAGAAATCCCCTTCCATGTATGGAGGCTCACAGAAGAAAACAGAAAAAAAAGCCAAACTGCAAAGTGAGCCCACTGTTGTGGTACATCCATAGAACCATAGAAAAATTACAGCTCAGAAACAGGCCTTTTGGCCCTTCTTGTCTGTGCCGAACCATTTTTTGCCTAGTCCCACTGACCTGCACTTGGACCATATCCTTCCACACCCCTCTCATCCATGAACCCGTCCAAGTTTTTCTTAAATGTTAAAAGTGACCCTGCATTTACCACTTTATCCGGCAGCTCATTCCACACTCCCAACACTCTCTGCGTGAAGAAGCCCCCCCTAATATTCCCTTTAAACTTTTCTCCTTTCACCCTTAACCCATGCCCTCTGGTTTTTTACTCCCCTAGCCTCAGCGGTAAAAGCCTGCTTGCATTCAGTCTATCTATACCCATCAAAATCTTATACACCTCTATCAAATCTCCCCTCAATCTTCTACGCTCCAGGGAATAAAGTCCCAACCTATTCAATCTCTCTCTGTAACTCAGCTTCTCAAGTCCCGGCAACATCCTTGTGAACCTTCTCTGCACTCTTTCAACCTTATTTACATCCTTTCTGTAACTAGGTGACCAAAACTGTACACAATACTCCAAATTCGGCCTCACCAATGCCTTATATAACCTTACCATAACACTCCAACTTTTATACTTGATACTCCGATTTATAAAGGCCAATGTACCAAAGGCACTCTTTACGACCCTATCCACCTGTGACGTCACTTTTAGGGAATTCTGTACCTGTATTCCCAGATCCCTCTGTTAAACTGCACTCTTCAGAGTCCTACCATTTACCCTGTACGTTCTACTTTGGTTTGTCCTTCGAATGTGCAATATCTCACACATGTCTGCGTTAAATTCCATTTGCCATTTTTCAGCCCATTTTCCTAGTTGGTCCAAATCCTTCTGCAAGCTTTGAAAACCTTCCTCACTGTCCACTACACCTCCAATCTTTGTATCATCAGCAAACTTGCTGATCCAATTTACCACATTATCATCCAGATCATTGATATAGATGACAAACAACAATGGACCCAACACCGATCCCTGCAGCACACCACTAGTCACAGGCCTCCACTCAGAGAAGCAATCCTCCACAACCACTCTCTGGCTTCTTCCATTGAGCCAGTGTCTAATCCAATTTACTACCTCCCCATGTATACCTAGCGACTGAACCTTCCTAACTAACCTCCCTCCAAAAGACAAGGAGAGACATTTTCAACTCCCACAAAGATCTTGGTATTATTATAGATGCAGGTAACATGTTGCATTTTAGGAGCACTCTTACTTCAAACCAGCAAGCTTGGGGCGGTAGAATTTTGCCCTTGGTACCAAAATATAATAAGAGGTTCCTAACGCCAATTAGTTTTGCATCTGTAGCCATAATACTCAGACATTTACATGAACTTGGCAAGTCAGAACAAATTCACCAATAACCACTTTTTCGGCATTTTTTCTTAACCTGCCATTCAAATTATCCAATTTTCAGGGACAGTATGATAAGTAATTTATGCAGTAAATAGTTTGGAAACAACGGTAAACATTGTCGAAACTCTTGTCAGTAAATGTTAATAGGTTTAGTCAAAATGAAATACAGGAGACATACATCTAAGTGGAGTACTCTGATTGATAGCCTTGTAATTGGCTTCAAGCAAGAGCATCGTTCTGTCAACAACTGAATAATCATCCTAGTATTCTAGGGTTATGCAAAATTCAACAGAGTACAGATTTATGAAAGAGGAGCTTTGACATCAGTTATGCATAGTCTGGATACTCTTAGTCTGGATAATCTTCTGACTTTTATGTTTTAATAGTTTACTCATCAGAACAATAAATTCACAAGAAATAGGACCAAGAGCAGTTCAGACAGCCTCTCATTCCCTCTCCCATGTACAACAAACTCATGGCTGATCTTTACCCTCAACCCCACTTTCCTGCCTAATCCACACATTGCTTGGTTCTCTTAGAATTCAAAAATCTATCAATCCTACTCTCAATAAACTCAATGACCGAGCATCTACAGTTCTCTTGAGTAGAGAGTTCTAAAGATTAGATGGATGAAAATTCAGGAAACATGCATTCTCATGCAATGAACAGAAATTTGCATTTATATAGCACTGTTCATATCCACAAGATAAACCAAAAGCCATTACTACTTCACAATCAGAAGAGACAGCAGGGTTTAATATCTTAACCTAAAGAACCTTCTGCAAAGGGATAACTCCCTTCGCACTTGATGGGGATGTCAGCCAAGATTTATTTTGTTTAATTACTTCCAGAGGGCATTGAACTCATGATCTTTTGATTCACATTTGAATGTTATATGTCTGTTCAGTAGGCCTCACGAAGAGGTTTTAAGTCATAGTTAATGGTTGAGCATTAACTGTTTCTTGATAACACTGAACTATGTCCATAAATATACAGCATAGCTCAATCTATGGGCTAACTCCATGCTTGCTTCAATACAGGTCTCTGTCCAGACCGCAATGACTGAAGTCTCAGGCCATGTGTTGTTTTTACATCACACTATGTGCAGTACTGTTTCCCAGACCCACATTAACGTTAACTCTTGCTATGCCAGATACTCTTACACTAGGCCACCCCAACATATTGATATTACAATCATGCTACCCTTTCACCCATCACCCCCAAGTCTCTGACATTATGGGCGGAATATTCCCACCCTGCCCACCACAGGAATCGTAATGGGTGGGACACAGACCATGCAAAGGTCTGTTGACCTCGGGCGGGATTTTTTGGCCTTGGGGCAAGCGCGGCTGGAAAATGCCACCCTTTAAATTCAGATGGTCTGGAAGCTTGACAATTCTTTCAGATCTTATTCTGGTCACATCTGGAGTGGTAGGGTCTGTTGATTTGGGCAACCTTTGTTAATTCAGAGTTTGAGTTGTTGTCCATGTTTCTGGCGCTTAGTTGACTTCATCCGATATGTCTATTCTGTTCCTTGGAGTTGAACCACTTTTTGTCAACTCCCCATCTGCTTTGCTTGGGAACCATCGGCTTGTTCTGTTTTTCTTTCTGGAGAGTGTGTTCACTCTGTTCATTCATGGTACAAATGCAATTTTCCTTTTTCCATGTACCATAATACCATGATCTTTATGGGAATTGAAAACGTCTCTCCCTGTCTTTTGGATATTCCACAACCAGTGGGCTCACCTGGCAGTTTGGCTTTTTTTTTCTGTTTTCTTCTGTGAGTCTCCATATGTGGAAGGGGATTTCTAACTAGCTAATAGATTTATAGGCAGGATGCAGTCTTTCAGAGGACAAGATATGAGTAAAGAGTTAAATGATTATTGGGCAAATTAACACAGACCGCTTATACACATGTGGATACAGTAAATGAGTCAAAACAGATAGTTAGGATTTTAAAACATATATGCTGATGTTTTAAACATATTTCAAATGCATTGTTCACTTTGGTCAAGCTTCGTTACCGAAAGGCATGGCGGTTGAAATCAATAGTTTAAAACCAAAGGTCTGGGAACAGGTCAGTCAGCAAGTCTTATTCCTAGAGGGAACGCATTAAGCAACATGAAAAATAAATGTATTCATTGCCCAGACACGAAATAGATATAAACCTAGACATGGGAACACATGTCTATTCAACTTGGCAGTGAGCCGGTGGGAACGTCCATTTTGACCTTGCGATAGTGTCTGCTGTTACTTTGCGACAGAGAGTTAGTTCGTGCCAAAAGAGGAGACTACAGCCCGAATCAGTTGGACAAATAAGATATCGCCATGCTATTAAGTATCTTATGATTGGCCAAGGTGACAAGGATGGGATAGAGTCATCAGACTCCAGTGATGTGATGCCTCCGAGAGGGTGAGTATAGTTCAGTTCCCACCCTTTTTAGTTAGAGGGAGAAACGTGTCAAGTTATCGGATCCATCCTAGGAATCCTGCAGCAAATAACACACCTCCTGACTCCCTAAAGTCTGTCCACTATCTACAAGGCACAAGTCAGGAATGTAATGGAATACACTCCAATTGCCCGGATGAGTACAACTCCAACAACACTCAAGAGGCTTGATACCATCCAGAACAAAGCTATCCCTTCCACAACCATTCATTCCCTCCACAACTGACGAACAGTGGCAACAATATGTACCATCTCCAAGATTCATTGCAGGAACTCACCAAGGTTCCTTAGGCAGCACCTTCAAAACCCACTACCACTACTATCTAGAGAGACAATGACAGCATATAGCTGGGAAGACCATCACCTGGAGGTTCCCCTTGGAAATGACTTGGAAATGCATCAAAGTTCCTTCAATGTTGCTGAGTCAAGATCCTGGAATTCCCACCGTAACAGCACTGTGGGTGCACCTGCACCTCAATGACTATTGTGGTTCAAGGAGGAAGCTCATCACCACCTTCTGAAGGGCAATTAGGGATAGGCAATAAAGACTGACATAGCCTGTGACACCGACGTCCTGTAACTGAATAAAATAAAAACTAACTTCATGTGTATAATTTAATCAGGTGAAGGCCCATAATTGCCAGTTGGGAACCTACATGACCAATGCAGGACCTTCTCTGTGCAAACCCAGCACCCCAAAAGTTTTCAGCCAATCAGAGGCGAGCAGCTCTTCAATGCAGGGCAGCACCATCTGGGACGCAGTGGTAGCTACCAACAATGTACCCACCAGAGGCCCAGGATCAGCAAGGGACCCAGGCTGGAGGTGAATGATGACAGGATGGGAGTCACTGAGAGAGGGTTGCTGATTGTGGGGGCAGGGAAGGTCACAGAAAATGGAACGGGGTTGCCTTTCAGTGCCCCCCTCCACTATCTCTGATACTGAATACTTCAAGCAGATACTGAGTGCCTTAGTGCCTTTGAACAAAGGAATCCCTGGGAGCCTGCAAGCAAACTCGACATTGGGGCCTTTGTAATACTAGCTGCTGACCTCTTCACCTATTGCAAATACTAATACGATGTAATTACTCAACATGTTCACCATTTCCTGATTAATATTAAAACATCACCAATTCCAGTTTTCATATGATTAAATACTTAGGATCAGGCCATTCGGCCCAACAAGTCCATGTCAGTGATCATGCCCCACTCATACATACTCCCATCTTTGCTTGTTTATTATGCTTTTGTTTCTGGATGTTGTTTATTCCCTCCTTTAGTATGGATTCCTATCACTGATGTTAAAATGACTGCTCTATAAATCCCTGGATGTGTTCCCTTCATAAATATATGGATTAAATTGGCTATCCACCAGTATTTTGCGATGACACTTAGAATTCATAGAATCCCTACAGTGCAGAAGGACGCCATTCAGCCCATTAAGCCTGCAGCGACAATAATCCTGCCCAGGCCATATCCCCATAACTCCATGTATTTTCCTTGCTAATCCCCCTGATTAAGGGGCAATTTACCATGGCTAATCAACCGAACCTGCACATCTTTGGATTGTGAGAGGAAACCGAAGTACCCGGAGAAAAGTCATGCAGACACGGGGAGAACATGCAAACTCCACACAGACAGTGACCCAAGGCTGGAATTGAACCTGGGTCCCTGGTGCTGTGAGACAGCAATGTTAACCACTGTGCCAATAATTTTTTCTGACAAATTATTGGACAGGACTTTGTGGTT
Organism: Mustelus asterias; assembly: GCF_964213995.1. Classification (NCBI taxonomy): domain Eukaryota; kingdom Metazoa; phylum Chordata; class Chondrichthyes; order Carcharhiniformes; family Triakidae; genus Mustelus; species Mustelus asterias. The sequence goes on along the minus strand of NC_135806.1, from coordinate 79,174,981 downwards.
CCTCATGGGCAAATTTGCAGGCAGTGGGGTCCATAAACTTCTGCAGGTTTCTTTCCAATCACTTAGCCGCCTGCACCTAAACTTGCTGCAATTTTATGGTTATGTAGTGATTGTCCCTTTAAAGATAATTCTGCTGAGTAATGGTCACATGACCCAGGGAACCAATCAGGGAGAAGTGTTGGGGGGGGGGGGGGAATCCCCCTGGTAAATGCAGGCTTCTTTATTTTGAAAAATTCCTATATAGGCCAAGTAATCAGGTTAACATTGCCTCATCATTCATTGTCATGTTCAATTTCCCTGGTAAGTGTCAGAATACATTTTAAATATTTCTGTTAACTCGTCATTGTTACTTGTGATATTATCCTGTATAACCTTTAATAGTCCTATTCCCATCACAGTCTTCCTTTTATGTAATAACATATCTATATAATGTTACTATTTTGTTTCATGTCCCTTAATAACTTAATTTCATAGTTCCTCTTTGCTTTCCTATTTAAGCTTGTTTTCAAAGACCTGCAAATGTTTTGTGTTGATTTTGATATCCTTTGCAAGTGTCTTTTCATGCTTCCTTTTTGTAACTCTGACTATTCATGGAAATGCTATTTTGTTCAAGAAACAGGTTCACAACCCAAAGGCCATGTTGCAGTGCAGCTTTACATTGAAAAATTCATATGTAGGCCAAGTAATTGTATGACAAGCACATAGTTAAAAAAATAAACAAATTCACAGAGGAATTTTTCAAAATAATGAAGCCCACATTTACCAGGGCAATTCCCCCACACTGCTCCCTGGGTCATGTGACCATTACTTGGCAGAATTATCTTTAAAGGGACTGATGCGCGATAAATCACACGGGAGGCTAGATTGTACCCGGGAAATAAAGGCTTTTATTACCAACAATAACGGAGCCACTATATACAATATACAATCCCAGACTAAAGGGTCACCAGACAGGGCAGTGGCCTTTATACATCTTCAGGAAGGTGGAGCCAACCATAGTAGTACCATAGAACTATATTAACAGGTAGAACAGCCCAACCCTAACCCCAACAGTAACATATCTACAAACCCATAGTGCTGGCCAACCATGGCTCAGCACTCCTGGTGGTAACCAACAATGGTTCACCACAGGGACGATCACCACATACCCATAAAATCGCAGCAAGTTTAGGTGCAGGCGGCTAAGTGGTTGGAGAGAAACCTGCAGAAGTTTATGGACCCCACTGCCTGCAAACTCACCCATGAGGAATCACAAAGTCCTGCCCAATAATTTGTCAGAAGAAAAGTGGTTCAGTGGTTAGCATTGCTACCTCACAGCGCCAGGGTGGACTGGATAAATCCAATACACCATTCCTACATTTCGGGCACTGAAATGTCATCACTGAGCACTTAATTGGGGACAATGCCTTTGCTGCTGTATCTTTCTGATTAGCCAGGATCGGAGCTATATTTTTGATATTTGTTTGCTTTCCCACTCGATTTAACACCTCTGGAGTTGGTCATAACTTTTTGGCAAATAGAATTCTTACATTTCAGGCGTATAAACTAGTTCCATACCATGTTAAAATAATTTCTGAACATATCTCACTGATTGTCTGTTATTTTACCAATTAACAGATTTGGCCAGTAAAAGCAAATTACTGCGGATGCTGGAGTCTGAAACTTAAACAGAAAATGCTGGAAAATCTGAGCAGATCTGACAGTATCTGTGGAGAGGGAACAGAACCAACATTTCAAGTCTGGATTACCCCTTTGTCAGAGCCTTTGGGCAGACCCCCACCTGCCACCCCCCCGCACCCCCCCCCCCCCCCCCCCCCCCCCGCACCCCCCCCCCCCCCCCCCCCCCCGCACCCCCCCCCCCCCCCCCCAGCCCCCATGGCACTTTTTCCAGTGGCTTAGGTGGTTCACTATCGAATGTCGGAGGGAGCTTCCGGTCCATCTGATGTCTACAGCATTTTGCATAGTTCCCCCGCCTGGGGTTGGCCACAAGGGGTCACCTTCAGCAAGACTGGTTGATCCTGCCAGTAGGAAAGCTGGAAAATCCCACCCTTCATCTGTTGGATCAGATCAGTTTCCATTGGTCCTTGTTATCTGTCACATCTGAGTTCCCCTTAATATTAGTTACCCCAACCCCGTTCTGAACCCATATCTCTCTACAAGGTGTGACAGATGTCTGGAGAAAACTGCCCAGTATTGCTTCCCCTTCCTTATGTGTCAGGGTCTTCCCAACTCGTGGACCAGTTCAATAACTCTAAGCAGAGAGATTCAAGACCGAGACATCTACTGTAGGAATGTTTGCCTTGGACACTATCGCTTTTTAAAAATCATAGAAATCATAGAAACATGATAGGATCAGAATAGGCCATCCAGCTCCGAGAGTATATTGCTCATGAAATCATGACTGATCTGTGACCTAATTCCATATAGTTTCATTTCCCCATATCCCTTTAATTACTTTAAATAATAAAAGTCTATCAATCTCAGATTTAAAATATACAATTGATCTAACGTCAATTGCCAAATACAGATGAGAGTTCTCAACTTCTAACATCTTTGTGTAGATGTTTCCTAACTTTGTTCCTGAAATGTATGACTCAATTTTTAGGCTATACCCCTTAATTCTGAAATCCATTGAAGAAGGGAAAGGGTTAATGTTTTTTTGTACTCAATGTATTTTGTGCCTAAGAGGTTGAACTTTGTACCTGGAATGTATCATAAACATAGCCCTTCCTTATGGCTAGCCTCCCCTTTGTTTATATTGCTCCTGGTAGTAGTATAAGCCATTTGTTCATGTCTTTCATCTTTTACTTTTAGTATAAGCCATTTGTTCATGGTTCTCTCGCTTGTTTGTATCATTCTGATAAAACAGACAGTTAAATGTAGATGTCGGGTGGTAAGTCTTTCTTTCTCGTAGGCTTGTGTATGATTTAAACAAAGGAAGCAAATGGTAGAGTGCGAGAATGGCCGTTTGAAGGAGGTCTCCCACTGGGACAGCAGCACTCGTACTCAGTCACCTCAAAGGAAAAGCTGCAGGAAGAGCAGGGGACCAGAGGTGGCACCTTGGCTTCGACTACCAGGAGAATTGTGCTTTATGACCCAAGAATACCAGAGAGTCTCTAACCATGATCCAGAGACTATCAGAAGCTGTTAAAGGAACTATAATTTATGATCAAGGACTGTTAACTGGACGTTGCTTCATGGCTTGTATTGGGAACCCTGATGTATAAATATCCACGCTTCTTGTGTTCAGAGAGAACTTTGGCTTCCGCTTTCAAGGGGTCAAGTTCTCCCTCAAGCTTGTGTGAATAAAGCCTGACTGTATTTTGACTCATACCAGCCTATTTTCCGACTTCATCCACCACCAGTCTAAATAGTTTTTCTCTACTCTTGCTCCTATTTTCTATGTTTCTATGGGGTATGGGGACAGTATGGTGTTGAGATAGAGGATCAGCCATGGTCATGCTGAATGATGGAGCAGACTCGAAGGGTCAAATGGCCTACTCCTGCTCTGATTTTTCTACCTGCCCACCTTAATATCTTTTAAATTTTGATCAAATCACCCCTTAGGCTTCTAGGGGATACAATCCTAGTTTGTATAATGTTGATTATTGGACAACTGGTAATACATTTTGAAACCAACCTGGAACCAGTTACTTAAGAACTGGTAATGTGTAATGAGACTGGATTAATTAATAACCTCTTTTCTAAGAATCTTCATAGTAAGAGTGATCAAAACGTTATGGAATTTTACATTCAGTTTGAGGGTGAGAAATAATGGTCTGAAACAGGAGTCTTAAACTTAAACAAAGGTAATAAAATAGAGTTGCTAAAGTGGAAAGGGAAAACAAGTTGAAATGTAAGACATTGGAGAAAAATGTTATTCCTTTCTCAGAGTTACAAAGCCAATGCACAGAGTGGATGGGGCAAACCCTTAACTAGTATATTTGCTTGCTCCAAAAGCCAATTCAAAGTGAATCCAAATCATGGCACAAAAGGGACATAGTGGATCTAAGCTGATAAGAACAGGTATTACACTTGATCTCACATTTACTCAGGACATTACTGTCCACAAACTCCCACAGTCCAGGCACATTTTTGCCATATGTTAGTCTAAGTTATTTATATCTAATTTTTAGTTGGCTGTGTGATGTTATATATATTTACACATTAACTTGCAATAGGCAAATTTCCAACCAGAAATGTTAAATATTTATTACCTCAAACTACATGTATTGGTGATGAAAATAAAAAGCAGAACTTTCATCCTCCCTCTGCTCCAAATTCCTGACTTTCACATGATGTTCATGTCACATTTAGTTTTGCAAACATTCTCTGTGACTCACTCTGGGCATAGCAGATACTGTTTCTTCCATAGAGCTTATGATTCACAGCCAAGTTCCTGCAGTTCAGTTAGCTTCCAGCTCACTAATTAGCACCTGCTATTTACAGCTGATTGACAGTTAACTGCCTCTCACGGGCACTTTTTGTTTACTGGGTAACGACTTGCTTGCAATTTCTTTTCATGTTTTCAAACTTGAGTCAAATTTTAACTGTTAATCTAAATTTCAGTTTGAGAAATACTTAACAGTGAATTCCCAGTTGCCAACTTTAGCACTATACTTATGCCGTACTCAACTGCTCTCTGCACCCCACTCTCAAAATGTTGGACAGGTGAGGTCCTGAAGATATTTTAACAAAACACTGAGCACTTCCTATTTAATAAGCTGATTGGGTCAGGAAGCTCCAGAGAGCTCAACAAAAATGTTGTGGAATTAGAGACTAAAGTGACAGCATATTAAAAAAAAATTAACGATAAAGCCATTGGCCGGAATTCCCTGACCTCATCCGCAGCTGGGATTTTCCAGTCCCGCTGCAGTGAATGGAGTTTTGGCAGAGCACCAAATTCTCCATTCTTCCTGGCAGCAGTGGCCAGAGATTTCCAGCCATTATGTCTGAATGCACAAAGCAATCATTACAATTAATAGCACAGATATGTGAGTTTAATTCAATAACTGTTATGGATAGGGATGAGTGAGAATTGAAAGCTCTCTTACCTTCCCTCATAGTCCATAATAAGTGTTCTTCTTGGAAAAGAAGAGATATCTTGCAATCATGGGATAAACAGGGTTCTGGATGTAATACTGTGGGAAACAAGACAACCGCTCTGAACACAGGGCAATCTCATAAAATCTGGAATGGTTGGTTACCCTGCACATACACACAAATGCACACATACACTAATGTGGACACAATTTAGGAGAATACAGTGAAAGAGAATAGCGCACTATTACAAGTCATAAACACAGGAACAGTTCATAATTCATGTAATTGTTTTATCATGGAAAACATATAGTGCAGATCTGGTGAAGAAGAGGATTTTTTACTCTTAAAATGTAATTAGGTGAATTAAATTCACAGAATGACAGAACAGTGCAGAAGAGCCATTGAGTCCACACCATGGACCAAAAGCCAATATCAGAGTCATTGCGAGATTCGGTTATAGAGATGGACTTGCTGCAGGTCAGTCAGAAAGTACTTTACTTGTAGCCATGTTACAAGGAGGTCAGTTTGCTTTATTGGTTGACTTGAAAAGGAAAAGGCTTGAAGGCCTCATGATGTTACAGTCCCAGCTCTTATGGCATAGCTATTGCTGCCTTTCTGCTGCTGATGTATTTGCAATTGTTGTTATTGTGTCTTTTTACAAACAACACTTTAAGAATAAATAGAGAATCCAACATGTGTGTCTTACCATATGGTTTCTCAAAGCTCTCTGACAAATATGGTGTAGAGTAGCCACAATCCGTATTATTGTTTACGTACATTCACCTGGGGGTTTGAGACAATCACTGTCTTGATTGCAAGATGACCCATTCAATTCGGAAACATCTTTTTTGGATGGTTTCAGGGGATGGGTAATGACATCTCTAGTCTGGAACGTGTCCTTTTGTCCCATTGAGACAATGTGGCAGTTTTTGAATCCTCAAACTAAACCAAAGTACTCTCAGCGGCTTTCTTCTACAACTCATCAGTGTCCATTTTATGAAGTAAAGTTCATTCCAGAAGATTCCAAACTGAGTAGAGTTTATATTTTTAAAGTTATTAAGATGACAAACCTTTACTTGGCATTTCAAAACAATTAAGGAAGTGTGGATGTGCAGTTTTCAAGGTTGGGAATTAAATATTTAGGGATTATTGACTTTTGGAAGAGATTGACAGATGGAAAAGGATAAGATTTAGTCCTGATAATAAAGGATAAAAACAGTACAAATAAAGGATTATCATTTGGAAAAGCAAGAAGGATAATCAGTTTGGATAGAGTTAAGAAAGAACAACAGCCAATAAACATTTATGGAAGTGGTTTTTTTGACACCATACCAGTAATTGTAGTGTCAGACAAAGTGTACACCAGGAAATTAGAATGATACACATCTCACCTAAACACTGAATGGTATTTTAACAGAGATGTAAAATGTATTTGTGATTTCTTTTATCAAACGCAAACGTAATACATGGACTTTAATGTTCATATATACTGGGAAAAACTATTTTTTGTAATAATAGGTTGGCAAACCTGGGTGTCATAAAACTGGACTCCATGCCAATGGTGCCCTTGCTGGCAATTACCTTCCCATCACCCTTGCTGCAATTTTAGCAGTAGCAGGGGAGAGGGGTCAGGACTCGCAACTGTCCATGGACCAATTGAGGGCCTTAAGTGGCCATTTACTGGACAACTAAGAGCTTCCACCTGCCCCCTCTTGGATTTTACCAGGTCATGTGTTCAGCCCGCTACGTTTCACTGGAAGGACTGATGGCTGGCTGATGGAAGGGAAAGTGCCTCTTTTACGGGCAACTTAAGGTCTTAATACTGAATGGTATTTTAACAGAGATGTAAAATGTATTTGTGATTTCTTTTATCAAACGCAAACGTAATACATGGACTTTAATGTTCATATATACTGGGAAAAACTATTTTCCCATTCAGGCAACTTAAGGTCTTCCTTCACCTGCATATTTTCTCTCCCCTGTCAACACTATGTGGTGGACCTCAGTTGTGCCTTTGTCCTATATGGACCACCGTTGTGTGTGCTTGTCATACCTGGACACATCCCCTTCCAGTTTGGTTCCTCCCCTCGGCACCTAGTATAAAGGTGGCTGTCTCCTCCCCCTTGTTCAGTCCAGGTTGGTTATATGTTGGGATCTGCTCCTGATTCTGTTGTGAAAAAAAGCCTACACTTATATTGGCATATCGGTAGTCTTTCGCCTTATTGATAGCGCATCATACTACCCTGCCTCCCTCCCCTGCCCTCCATCCCCTCATCACCCATGTTTGGGCCTGCCAGCCTGGCTCCAGTGAGAGCTTGAATTCACCTTTGGTCTGTGATTGATTACAACCTGCACCCTCTGGGACTGCTGCAGTCCCAGCAGTGGCCACCATTCACTCTCTCTCTCTCTCTCTCTTTCTCTTCCTCCTCCTCCTCCCTTCCTCTCTCTCTCCCCTCCCCCACCTCATGGCAGCAGAAATCCTGCTTCAAGTCTATTAATGGTACATCGCCATTAAATAGCAGATGGGAAAATGGGTCTCTGCCCCAACCATAAAATTCAGGCCAATATGTCAAGAAACCAATTAGTATTAGATCCAATAACTGACATTGAGATAAGGATAATTAATAACTTTATGTTAGAGGAGCCTCTGGAAAGGAAAGTTTTAAATTCATGCTGAGTTTGAGAGTGATTTTATTAAGTTCAGAAAAAGAATCTAAATCTGAAAATGCAAACTATGCAGTTATGAGGGGCAAGTTAGCCATTTAGCCATGGTACAGTGGGAAATTAGATCAAAAGTTATGCTGGTAGATAATGGCAAACATTTAAATAATTAATTCATAATGAATAAACATTTACCGAAGGAACGAAAATACCATGACAATAGTGGTCCAACTGTGATTACCAAGAGAAGTTAAACATAGTACTAGAATAAAGGAATAATGTGCAAAAAAGGATTGCCAGCCTGAAGGTTGTGAGGATTTTAAAAACGAGAGAAGAATTATGACAAAAGAGAAAATAGAATTAGATTGGCAAGAAACTTAAAAACAGATTGTAAAATTTTCTATGGTTTAGAAAAAGGAAGAAATTAGTGAAACTAAACTTGGGACATTTAGAGGCAGAGACAGGAGTAGGAGGTACCAAAGAAATTTTGGAAATAATAGGGAACTAAAGATTGAGACAGACTCAAATCAAATGGTCTACTTCTGTTATTTTTTATGATTGCAGTGGTAGAAGAAGATGGCTCATCCTTATCTTCAAAGTCAATTAGAAACAGTTAATAAATGTTGGCCTTGCCAGTGCTATCCACAGGAATGAAATCCTGTGCTGTTTCAGCACAAGTAGAGGCAAATTTCTTAAATTTCTGTTCTGACTAAAGAAGTGCTTTTGACTGATCACCTCTGCATTTTGGAGCAAGTGAGAACCTCATCAAACACTCTCCCACTTGCATCTGTGCAGGGGCAGATTAGATCGTGAAGAGGCAGCATGTTGAGCACTGGCTGAGGATATGGGAGGGCAACAAGTGTGAAGTAGGAGTGCTTTGAGAGTAGAATTCCCACTTCTATATGCCTTTCACCATGATCCTGCTAAACCAGCAGGAGAGAAAAGAGCACAGTGGGGATAAAAAGAGCAGTGAACAGAATCAAAGATAATACGAAATCAACGGGAGATGTGGCACTTGCTGTACATGCAAAAGCTCTAGAAAATGAAAGAAAGGGATTATTTAATTGCAGCAAAGTCACCATATTCAGTCTTCTCATCATTGCACCATTGACTGAGTTAACTCAGCATGTGTGCCAGAGATATCTGTATTTATGTCACCAGCTCTCTGAGCTCCCTGTCTCTCATTCTCTTACTGGGTGCGACACAGATAGGTTACATATCTCCAGGTACCCTTCACTGGATCTGGGAACAGCACTGTTTGTGGCAGGTCAAATCCCAGTTCTGTCCTTTGCCCTTGTATTCTGCATTCTTTTCTCCTCCAAAGGGTGAATAAACAGACCCATGAATGAATGAAGGTGAAATATTCACCCAATGCGTACAGTGAAGATGACTATGAGCTAAATGAATCACATTGCATAAGGATTGGGATGAATGGTAGGTGGATATGTGGGGTAATGATCACGTGTGTCGAAAGTAAAGGCTGCAAGCTTCTGAAATAAATAGGTGTGAGAAGTAAGGTGGTGGAGACACTTAACTGTTACAGCGTGAAATGTTGTTGTGGGGTGGGTGAGTGGTGCTTAAGGGATAGGATATAGTTGAATCAGCAAAGTTGTATACTTCTTCTAACCTGGCTAGATCCTTAAACTGCTTCCTAAATTGCATCTAAGAAGTGGGCACAACATCCCTGTTGCTCACCTCCTCAGCTACCTCCAATCAAACATTGGTAAGAGATACATTTTTCTTCCTTCCATTGTTGGTACAAAGTGTCTCTCTCCTGCTTCTGACTGCACCCAGCAGCCATTCCAAAGAACAAAGAAAATTACAGCACAGGAACAGGCCCTTCGGCCTTCCAAGCCTGCACCGACCATGCTGCCTGACTTAACTAAAACCCCCTACGCTTCCGGGGACCATATCCCTCTATTCCCATCTCATTCATGTACTTGTCAAGACGCCCCTTAAAAGTCACTACCGTATCCGCTTCCACTACCTCCCCCAGCAATAAGTTCCAGGCACCCACCACCCTCAGTGTAAAAGAAATCTGCCTCGTACATCTCTTTTAAAACTTGCCCCTGGCATCTTAAACCTATGCCCCCTAGTAATTGACTGTTCCACCCTGGGAAAAAGCTTCTGACTATCCACTCTGTCCATGCCTCTCATAATCTTGTAGACTTCTATCAGGTCTCCCCTCAACCCCCGTTGCTCCAGTGAGAAGAAACCAAGAGTATGGTGTCACTGAATCAGAGTGCTGCCCTTGCTTGGTGCTCGCCATTTTGTTGATTTTTGAATTTAAGCACAATTAATTGATGTTATCAATTATCTACTCAAGCAATCAACTGCAACCAATAGGGGAGATAGTTTAAGATGGAATATAAGACACCAATGTTTAAAAAGGGCTGCAGGGAAAAGCCTGGGAACGACAGGTTGATGAGCCTCACATCTATAGTTGTTAGAAGGTATTTTGAGAGACAGGATCTACAGGCATTTAGAGATGCAAGGACTGATCAGGGACAGTCAGCATGGCTTTGTGAGTGGAAAATCATTTCTCACAAATTTGATTGAGTTTTTTGAAGGGGTAACCAAGAAGGTAGATGAGGGCAGTGCAGTTGATATTGCCTACATGGACTTTAGCAAGGCCTTTGACAAGGTACTGCATGGTAAGTTGTTGCATAAGGTTAAATCTCACAGGATCCAGGGTGAGGTAGCTAAGTAGATACAAAATTGGCTTGATGACAGAATGTGGCAATGCCGGCGTTGGACTGGGGTAAATACAGTAAGAGTTTTAACAACACCAGGTTAAAGTCCAACAGGTTTATTTGGTAGCAAATGCCATTAGCTTTCGGAGTGCTGCTCCTTCGTCAGATGGAGTGGATATCTGCTCTCAAACAGGGCATACAGAGACACAAAATCAAGTTACAGAATACTGATTAGAATGCGAATCTCTACAGCCAACCAGGTCTTAAGTTTGCAGATGATACCAAGATTGGTGGCATAGTGGACAGTGAAGAAGGTTATCGAGGATTGCAATGAGATCTTGATCAATTGGGCCAGTGGGCTGACGAATGGCAGATGGAGTTTAATTTTAGATAAATATGAGGTGATGCATTTTGGCAGATTGAACAGGGCAGATCTTATTCAGTTAATGGTAGAGCATTGGGGAGAATTATAGAACAAAGAGATCTAGGGGTACATGTTCATAGCTCCTTGAAAGTGGAGTCACAGGTGTACAAAGTGGTGAAGAAGGCATTCGGCATACTTGGTTTCATTGGTCAGAACATTGAATATAGGAGTTGGGATGTCTTGTTGAAGTTTTACAAGGCATTGGTAAGGCCACACTTGGAATACCATGTACAGTTCTGGTCACCCTATTATAGAAAGGATATTATTGAACTGGAAAGGGTTTACTAGGATGCTACCGGGACTTAATGGTTTGAGTTATAAGGAGAGGCTGGATAGACTGGGACTTTTTTCTCTGGAGCATAGAGGGCTGAGAGGTGATCTTATAGAGGTCTATAAAATAATGAGGGGCATAGATCAGCTAGATAGTCAATATCTTTTCCCAAAGGTAGGGAGGTCTAAAACTAGAGGGCCCCTTAAAGTGAGAACGGACAGATACAAAAGGGTCCAGAGAGGCAATTTTTTCACACAGAGGGTGGTGAGTGTCTAGAACAAGCTGCCAGAGGTAGTAGTAGAGGCAGGCACAATTTTAAAAAAAATGCATTTAGACAGTCACATGGGTAAGTTGGGTAAAGAGGGATATGGGCCAAATGCGGGCAATTGGGACTAGCTTAGGGGTTTTAAAAAAAGGGCGGCAATGGCAAGTTGGGCTCAAGGGCCTGTTTCCATGCTGTAAACCTCAATGACTCTATAATTTGACAGCAGGAACAGATTGTTACAAGTAGTGAGCAATAGTTTGGGTTAAGCATGCTGGCTGGCAAGTATGACAGCTCTTTTTTTCTTTCTCTTTTCTTCTTGGTGACTCATGTCACTCTACCTGCTCAGAGTCATAGAGGTTTACAGCATGGAAACAGACCCTTTGGCCCAACCTGTCCATGCCGCCCTTTTTTTTTTAAACCCCTAAGCTAATCCCAATTCCCCGCATTTGGCCCATCTCCCTCTATACCCTTCGTACCCATGTAACTATCTAAATGCTTTTTAAAAGACAAATTTGTACTTGCCTCTACTACTACCTCTGGAAGCTTGTTCCAGACACTCACCACCCTCTGTGTGAAAAAATTGCCCCTCTGGACACTATTGTATCTCCCCTCTCACCTTAAATCTATGCCCTCTAGTTTTAGACTCCCCTACCTTTGGGAAAAGATATTGACTATCTTGCTGATCTGTGCCCCTCATTATTTTATAGACCTCTATAAGATCATCCCTCAGCTTCCTACGCTCCAGAGAAAAAAGTCCCAGTCTATCCAGCCTCTCCTTATAACTCAATCATCAAGTCCCGGTAGCATCCTAGTAAATCTTTTCTGCACTCTTTCTAGTTTAATAATATCCTTTCTATAATAGGGTGACCAGAATTGCGCACAGTATTCCAAGTGTGGCCTTACCAATGTCTTGTACAACTTCAACAAGACGTCCCAACTCCTGTATTCAATGTTCTGACTGATGAAACCAAGCATGCCGAATGCCTTCTTCACCACTCTGCCCACCTGTGACTCCACTTTCAAGGAGCTATGAACATGTACCCCTAGATCACTTTGTTCTGTAATTCTCCCCAACGCCCTACCATTAACTGAGTAAGTCCTGCCCTGGTTCAATCTACCAAAGTGCATCACCTCGCATTTGTCTAAACTAAACTCCATCTGCCATTCGTCAGCCCACTGGCCCAATTGATCAAAACCCCGTTGCAATTGGAGATAACTTTCTTCACTGTCCACTATGCCACCAATCTTACTGTCATCTGCAAACTTACTAACCATGCCTCCTCTATTCTCATCCAAATTATTAATATAAATGACAAATAACAGTGGGCCCAGCACTGATCCCTGAGGCACACCGCTGGTCACAGGCCTCCAGTTTGAAAAACAACTCTCGACAACCACCCTCTGGCTTCTGTCAAGAAGCCAATTTTGTATCCATTTAGATACCTCACCCTGGAACCCGTGAGATTTAACTTTATGCAACAACCTACCATGCTGTACCTTGTCAAAGGCCTTGCTAAAGTCCATGTAGACAACATCGACTGCACTGCCCTCATCTACCTTCTTGGTTACCCCTTCAAAAAACTCAATCAAATTTGTGTGACATGATTTTCCCTGTCTCACATAATGTTCCATGTCCAAGTGTTTACGCACTTGTCTCATGCACACAGGTCTCAGTCTATCCACATAATAGTGTGGATCTCTTAGGAGTTCCTCTCCATTGGCTACTGCAAAGTTTCTTGCCATTTCTCAGAGGTGGAAAGGAATATTACATTGACCTGTAAAAGTTGTTCTTTGGGGGCGGCACAGTGACACTATGGTTAATACTGCTGCCTCACAGCGCCAGGGACCTGGGTTCAATTCCAGCCTCGGGTGACTGTCTGTGTGGAGTTTGCACGTTCTCCCCGTGTCTGTGTAGATTTCCTCCAGGTGCTCTGGTTTCCTCCTACACAGTAAGAAGTTTAACAACACCAGGTTAAAGTTCCTCCTACACTCCAGAGATGTGCGGGTTAGGTTGATCGGCCATGTTAAATTGCCTCTTAGTGTCATGGAGATTAGCATGGTAAATATGTGTGGTTTCAGGGATAGGGTGCGATTGTTGTCGGTGCAGACTCAATGGACAAAATGGCCGCCTTCTGCACTGTAGGGATTTTATGATTCTTCTATGATGATTATAAAATGTCCAATGGTGCATTAAGTTCTTCATTAACCATGGAGTAAAAACACTCTTCTGTTATCCATCTTGAGCTTCTAGTCTTTGCATGTGCCTTCTGTGTTTAATTAACCAGTCCTTTGCATCATCTCTTGTTGCAACCTATGCTGTTCCTTATAATCAGTTCCACAACTCCTTTGAATACCATCATTAGTCATCGAGCCTTCTTTGATAAGTTGTATTTGCTTGTAATCAGTTGTTTGTGCTTAAACTTATTTGTAAGGCCTGCTAATAAGCTATGCATAAGCAGTTTACCAGTCTTACAGTTCTAATTTCTTATCCGTCTATTGACCCATGGAGTGATTCACCAAAATAACTTCTACACTACTTCCACATACTAATTAGCTTTCACATTCCAACAGCATCTTAATTAAGCATGGTTAACTGAAATCCTAATGCAGCTTTTTAAGAGTAGTTATTGATTTAAATATTAACTAGTTTCTTTTATATTATTGTAGAGGCCTCCAAACACAGTAGGCAAGATTTTATTACAATATACAGATTGGCTTTTGAATAATTGGATATGAAAGTTGTTCAAGCATAACAATAGGTTAAAAGGCCTACAGAATATACATAGCAATGTACTTAAATTAAGAGAAATATAATTGCACTATCAAAAAGAAAATCTAAAAGCCGAAACAAAGGCCCAGATCTCCAACTCCCCCGTGACTTGACATCCTACCCAGCTGGCATCTTATCCATCCTGACATCTACCATCCTACTACCCTGTTAACTGTCATCCTTCCATCTTCCCCAGTCTGGCACCTACCACATTGCCATTCTCCCTAGCTGGCAGTCCACCCACCAGCCACTCTACCTGCTTAACCACTTGTCTCCCAGGCTCATTCGCAAACACACAGAAAAGCTATTTAAATGTCACAAAACTTTACAGTGTGTTAGTGAATAAAGACTTAACAAAATACTGCAGTTAGTGTTGCAAAAAGGAAGTGTGGCTTGACATTCCCTGATGAACCTGGACTCTGAAGGAGAATTCCCAGAACAGATACATTCTGTATTTCTGAAGAGACTTTGTTAAGTGGTCCAGGCCAGGAATGTGGAGCTTCTTCTTTAGTGTAAAGAAATAGGAATGGAGTGGCAATCCAAAGGTGACCCTCCTCAGGATATTGATCCCAAAGGTTGTAGGTGAGACATTGCTTACAAGTGTGGCTGGTGGTAAATATTTGTTTTGCAATCCTGGAAGATCAGAATGATTATTTTAGAATGATTAATTAGAGTAGTAACGAAAAGGGCAAGGAAGAAATTAAAGTAGAACATCTAAAGTGGATGAAAATCATTCTAGTCAAAGTAACATGGAACCATAGATTGACAGGAAACCTGTAATAGAATATTGGGTGAGGTGACCTACAGGGAGGAGAAACTTCAGGTACAGGCTCGGTACATTCCAACAAGGGCAAAAGATGGGGGGACTAAAAGCAGGGTTCCTTGGATGACCAGTTCAAAAGAAAAGTCATTTTGGACTCAAAACATTAACTGATTCTCTCTCCACAGACCTTTGAGCTTTTCCAGCGTTTTCTGTTTTCATTTCGGATTTCCAGCATCCACAATATTTTGCTTTTATCTCATTAAAAGAGTGTATGATGCATGATTCAAGTGAAAACCAAGTCAAATACAATAGGTTGAGAGGGGAAGTAAAGAGGGAAGTAAGACTGACAAAGAGAGCAATAGAATGATAGTCAACATAAAAGGGAACTCAAGAAATTTCTACTGATACGTAAATAGTACAGTGTAAAAGGTGGTGCGGGTCTTATTAGGGATGGAGAGGATGATGTGTGCTTAGAAACACAGGGCAAGGTTAGAATACTCAATCAGTACTTTGTATTGGTGTTAACTAAGGAAGAAGAATCTGACAAAATATCAGAGAAGTGAAAATGTTTAGAAGTAATGGATAGGGTGAAAATTGAGAGGCAGGGGGTACAGGAAAGCTGGCTATGGTTACAGTAGTTATGTCACCTGGCTCAGATGGCTGTATCCCAGGTTGCAAGAGGAAGTGGACATGGGGATAGTCTTGCCACTATCTTCCAATCTTGAAGAATGTTAAATGCAACACTCAGTGGTGAGTAGGGTTTCAGAAACAATAATTCAGGGGAAAAAAAATCAACAAGTACTTGGAAAGGTTTGAGTTAATTAAGGATGGCCAGCATAGATTTATAAAAGATAGATTGTGCTTGACTGTCCAATTAAAATTTTTGATGAAATAACAGAAGGTTGAAGAAGGGAATGCAATGGATATTATTTACGTGAATTTTGAGAAAGAGCTTGACAGTTACCACATTAAAACTTGGTTGACAAATTTGAGTCTCCTGAAAGAGGAGGATCAATATCATCTTTGATTTTTTAAAAAATTGTTTAAGGAGAGAAAACAACAAATCGTGGCAGATGGTCATTTTTCAGACTGGAGGATGATAGATAGTGAGGTTCCCAAGGGTCAGTGCTAAGACGATTGTTTTTTTGATAAATACATGCACATAACTTGGCTATTGGAACACAGATTAAAATTTCAACATTTTTGAATATACTGCATTGGGAAGAATGGCAAACAGGAAGGATGTTCCTGATCGACTGCAACAGGCTAAAACAGGGAAGTGTATTTTAGCAAAATGGGTAGTAAGAGTCCATATAGATTTGATGGTACACTTCTAAAAGGTGTGCAGGGACAGAGGGTATTGAGCTACATGTGTGGAGATCTTTGAAGGTTGCAGGACATGTTGAGAGAGTGGTTAGCAAAGTATGTTGGGCTTCATAAAAGAGATATTTTGCGTACAAAAGCAGAAAAGATATGCTGTATATAAAGCTACATAACATAGAACAGTACAGCACAGTACAGGCCCTTCGGCCCTCAATGTTGTGCCGAGCTTTGTCCGAAACCAAGACCAAGCTATCCCATTCCCTATCATTCTGGTGTGCTCCAATCCAATCCAATAACCGCTTGAAAGTTCCTAAAGTGTCCGACTCCACTATCACAGCAGGCAGTCACATAAAGCTCTGGTAATGCTACAGTTTTGGTTGCCACAGTTTGATGCGCGTTATCACACACGAGGCTTGAGATGCTCAGGAAATAAAGGCTTTTATTTGCTGTTACAACGAAGCTACTAATTATATACACGATCCCAGACTGAGGGGTCCCAGACAGAGCAGTGACCTTTATACCTCTCCCAGGAGGCGGAGCCCGACTGGGATGTACCACAATAACTATAATACAAGGTGTAACAGCCCAACCCTAACCCCAACAGCAACAAGTAGAACAACCCATCCGTAACCCCAACAGCAACATATATACATACTTGTAGTACTGGCCAGACCCTGGCTCAGTACTATCTAGTGGGAACCAACGATGGTTCACCACATTCACCCCTCCTTTGAAGACAAAGGCCGGCGGGGTACAAAAAAAAGGAATAATTTGTCATCAGTCTATAAGTTCAGACGGTCAGGGGGACCGCACCGTCGTTGTGACCTCCTCAATACCGGCGATGACACCGGAGTAGGCACTCGCGGTGGCGTTCTCCCCAAGGCGATGTCCAACTGTTCCTCCACAGTCTCACGGGCCGGTTGACCCCGAGGTGATGGTAATCCGTTGAGTTCCGACACGCCCTGAAGTGGCGACCATCCTCTGGACTCAGGCAAGCTGTACACGGGAGTAAAAGGGTTAAGTAATGGTCCCGATGCTGCCCGCGCCGTGTCCGGAGGGGAAACAATAGTTAAGGGGTTTCTAACAGGGGGTATGGGAGCGACAGGGGTTTCTACGTCCCCTGCTGGTGCCAGGTCTCGGATCGAGACCGTGTCCTCTCGCCCGTCAGGGTATGCCACATAGGCATATTGAGGGTTGGCGTGGAGGAGATGGACCTGTTCGACCAACGGGTTGGACTTGCGGGCCCTTACATGTCGCTGCAGGAGGACGGGTCCTGAGTACGTCAACCAAGACGGTAATGAGGTCCCAGAGGAAGACTTCCGAGGGAATGAAAACAGCCTCTCATGGGGAGTAGCGTTGGTTGCCGTACACAGGAGTGAGCATATGGAATGGAACGCATCAGGGAGCACCTCTTGCCAACGGGAGACTGGAAGGCTTTTTGACTTCAACGCCAGTAAGACAGCCTTCCAGACTGTAGCATTCTCACGTTCCACCTGTCCGTTACCCCTAGGGTTGTAGCTCGTGGTTCTACTAGAGGCAATCCCGTATGAGAGCAGGTATTGCCTCAAGTCATCGCTCATGAACGACGAGTCCCTGTCGCTGTGAATGTAGCTGGGGTACCCGAACAGGGTAAAAAGATCACGGAATGCCTTGATAACCGTGGCAGCGGATGTATCAGAGCAGGGAATAACAAAAGGGAATCTAGAGTACTCATCAATGATGTTGAGGAAGTACACATTCCGATCTGTTGAGGGAAGGGGGCCCTTAAAATCGACACTCAGTCTTTCGAAAGGACGAGTGGCCTTGACTAATTGTGCCCGGTCAGGTCGGTAAAAGTGCGGTTTGCTTTCCGCGCATACGCGACAGCTTCTTGTTATGGACCTGACATCCTCCACCGAGTAGGGCAGATTGCGGGCTTTTATAAAGTGGAAGAGCCGAGTAACCCCAGGATGACATAGGTCATTATGGAGAGCCTGCAAACAGGTCCTCCTGTATACTGGCGCATGTTCCACGCGACAGGGCATCCGAGGGCTCATTGAGTTTCCCTGGACGATACATGATGTCATAGTTATAGGTGGAGAGTTCAATTCTCCACCGCAAGATCTTGTCGTTCTTGATCTTGCCCCTCAGCGTGTTATTAAACATGAACGCCACGGACCGCTGGTCCGTGATCAGGGTGAACCGTTTTCCCGCCAAGTAATGGCGCCAGTGCCTGACGGCCTCCACAATGGCCTGGGCCTCCTTTTCCACCACTGAATGCCGAATTTCGGGGCCTTGGAGGGTGCGGGAAAAAAAGGCGACGGGCCTGCCCGCCTGGTTAAGTGTGGCGGCCAGGGCGAAATCAGATGCATCGCTCTCCACCTGAAAGGGGATGGACTCATCAACAGCGTGCGTCGTAGCTTTCGCGATGTCGGCTTTTAGTTTATCAAAGGCCAATCGGGCCTCTGGTGTTAGGGGAAAAGAAGTGGACTTGATGAGCGGACGGGCTTTGTCCGCGTAATTGGGAACCCACTGTGCATAATAAGAGAAGAAGCCTAAGCATCTTCTCAGTGCTTTTGCACTAGTGGGCAGGGGAAGTTCAAAGAGGGGACGCATACGGTCTGGATCAGGGCCAATGACCCCGTTTTCCACCACGTATCCTAGGATGGCTAAACGGCGCGTACGAAACACACACTTCTCCCTGTTGTAGGTCAGGTTCAGGCGAGATGCAGTGCGTAGGAAATTCAGGAGATTTGTGTCGTGGTCCTGCTGGTCATGGCCGCAGATGGTGACGTTATCCAGGTACGGGAAGGTAGCTCGCAGCCCGTTCTGGTCCACCATTCGGTCCATAGCACGCTGGAAGACCGAGACCCCATTGGTGACACCAAAAGGAACCCTGAGAAAGTGATACAAGCGACCATCTGCCTCAAAAGCCGTGTATTGTCGGTCCTCTGGGCGAATGGGGAGTTGGTGGTAGGCAGACTTGAGGTCTATGGTGGAGAACACCCGGTACTGCGCAATCTGATTGACCATGTCAGATATGCACGGAAGGGGATACGCATCCAGCTGCGTGTATCTATTAATGGTCTGACTATAGTCAATAACTATCCGGGGTTTGTTCCCACTCTTGACCACCACGACCTGCGCTCTCCACGGACTAGCGCTAGGTTGTATGATCCTTTCCTTGAGGAGCAGCTGAACTTCAGATCGAATGAAGATCCGATCCTCAGCGCTGTAACGCCTACTCTTAGTCGCAATGGGCTTGCAGCCTGGCACAAGATTCTGGAACAGGGAGGGTGTGGTAATCTTCAGCGTCGAGAGGCTACAGGAGGGGCGCGTTGGGCAATTTGGAGGCTGAAGTTCTCCCACTGAAAGCGGAGGGATTGGCCCACCGTACTGTAGGGTTACACTCTTCAAGTGGACCATGAAGTTTAGTCCGAGAAGTATTGGCGCGCAAAGGTGCGGCAACACCTGGAGCTTGAAGCGCTCGTAAACCGTGCCTTGCACCGTTAAAGTTACCACGCAACTCCCTAGCACGGTGACAGACCGGGACCTTGATGCCATAGAAATTGTCTATTTGACAGGTTGAATCTGGAGTCCACACCGCTTCACAGCGTCTGGGTGGATAAAACTCTCAGTGCTCCCGCTGTCAAACAGACAATAAATCAAGTGGTTGTTTACCTGAATGTCCATCATAGACTTGTCGAGTCTATGAGGCTTGGCCTGGTCCAGGATGATCGACGCCACCGTTGGTTCATGAGCGCCACTGCAGGCAGCTGAGATTGATGAGGATAACCCCTGCTGGTCGTTCGCGGTCAGTGCCGACCAACATGGCCGCTCCATAGGTCGCACGTGGGTGATGGCCAAACTCAGCGACCCCTGGTGCTCACGCATCTCCGACTCCATCGACCGTAATGGCGTCGTCCTGGCCTCGCACGTGGACGAAACCCTCGACGATGCCGACGACGAAGAACCGGGCTCCGAGGAATCTCAGGCCGCACTGCTGTTCCTAGAAGCAGGTTTAGATCGGCATACTTTCGAATAGTGCCCCTTCTTACCGCAGGCGGAGCACAACACAGCTTTAGCGGGACACCGTTGCCGAGTATGCTTCGCTCCCCCACAGAAGTAACACTACGGGCCGCCCGGAGCTGCTGCCGTCGTCAGGCCCGAGTGTGGGCACGCCATCACGCAGCTTTTCGAACCCGAGGGACGAGGAGGGATCAGCGACTGCTCCTGCCACATTGTCTCCACGTGGTCTTCAGGATACAATACTAGGCTTTTGGAGGCCGTCTCCAACATATCCGCTAGTTCTATTGCCTTAGTGAGGTCAAGATTACCTTTCTCCAGTAGTCTGAGTCGGATGTAAGATGATCTGATTCCCGCCACAAACGCATCTCGAGCGAGGTCGTTCATATTCTGATCTGCCGACACTGCTTTGCAGTTACAGCCCCTGGCTAGCTGTAGGAGCTCGTTCGCGTATTCTTCCGTCGTTTCGCCGGGCTGCCGTCGTCGAGTGGCTAAGAGGTATCGAGCATGCATTTCGTTTGGCGGTTTAATGTAACGCTTCTTAAGAAGCTCGAGGGCCTTTGTGTAGTTGGTGGCCGCACGGATCGCGAGGTATACGGTGTCGCTTACCCTTGCATGGAGGACCCGGAGTCTGTCATCGTCTGTGGTGACCGCTGCGGAGGCTGCCAGGTAGTCCTCAAAACATTTCAACCAGTGGTCGAAGGTGTGAGAGGCGCCCGCCGCAGGTGGATCCAGTGTAAGATGTTCAGGTTTCAATATCTGCTCCATACTCTTTGTATCGTTTTTTTTTCCGACGAGAGTTTACTTAACAGCAAATAAAATTGATGCGCGTTATCACACACGAGGCTTGAGATGCTCAGGAAATAAAGGCTTTTATTTGCTGTTACAACGAAGCTACTAATTATATACACGATCCCAGACTGAGGGGTCCCAGACAGAGCAGTGACCTTTATACCTCTCCCAGGAGGCGGAGCCCGACTGGGATGTACCATAATAACTATAATACAAGGTGTAACAGCCCAACCCTAATCCCAACAGCAACAAATAGAACAACCCATCCCTAACCCCAACAGCAACATATATACATACTTGTAGTACTGGCCAGACCCTGGCTCAGTACTATCTATTGGGAACCAACGATGGTTCACCACACAGTTTAGGAAGAATTTGATGACCCTTGAGAGGTTGTGAAGGAGATCTACTAGAATGATTCTAGTGATGTAGGATTTTAGCTTTAAGGTTAGATTGGAGAATCTAAAGATTGTTCTCTTTGGAGTAAAGGAGACTGAGGGGAGACTTAATAGATGTGTACAAAATTATGATAAATTTGGATTAAGTTGATAACAAAAAACAGTTCTTAAGATGATGATAAAAGGATAGGGGACGCAGATTTAAGGTTGCATGTTCAAGGTATGCAGGGGGATAAAAGGAAGATCTTTTTTACACCCCAAGTAGTAATAACCTGGAACCCACTGCCTACGAGTGGTGGGAGCAGAGAAAACTAATGATTTCAAAAAGAGATTGGATGAGTAATTTAATGAAATAAACCTGCCAGGATATGGGGAGAGGGCAGAGTAATGGGACTGATTGGATTGCTCCATGAAATGACCATGACTGTGATTCTATGATTCTTAGAAGCAGAAAGTCACACTAGTTGCACACTGATGACAGATAGAGGAATACTTTGTGTGCCGGTGATTTCTGTTCAATAAATGCAGGAGAGTTCTGCGTCATAAGTTATGCACTGGATTTGTAGTGTACCTGCAGTCTGTTACCAATCCAGAGGCTATCATTATCATTTTAAACCTGCCCATCTGCTGTCTGAGTACTTCCAGCACAATTCCAAA
This sequence comes from Mustelus asterias, assembly GCF_964213995.1. Classification (NCBI taxonomy): domain Eukaryota; kingdom Metazoa; phylum Chordata; class Chondrichthyes; order Carcharhiniformes; family Triakidae; genus Mustelus; species Mustelus asterias. Next base: position 79,152,916 of record NC_135806.1, on the reverse strand, counting down.
CCATCCCCTGCTTCTATTTTAATGATCGATTCTTAATCCGAGACAGGCACCCAAATCTGGACCCTAATTAAAATGCAAAAGGTGCGCTCCAATGATGTCATGTGGGCCCTGATGCGAGTTTGAATGAAAATCATATAGAGAAAGCTCACCCAATCCTGAACCTGTCAGGGAAACAGGACGGATTTGGTATTTGAGACCTACTTAAGCTGTGTAAAACAGTTCTCTGAGCTGCAGGTGTCTCAATCTGAGGATTTATTTTGCTGTCTGGTTTTTCAGGAGTGTTTGAAATTTCAAGCCCTTTTGTCCTTGGTGTAAATTTTCTGTGCTTATTTGGTATGCAATTCTGTTTATTTATACTGAGTGGGGAAAAAGTTTAGAGGAACACACGCAGCAACTGCTGCATTAGAAGACAGAGGCTTTGCTGCTTGTATAAAGCCATACCCAGCACCACAGGGCTTACAGGCCAAGAGTCACCAATTGGACTAATCTGAAGATCAATTTAAGACAGGAGTGTCCATTTTTCCAGGTAGGCTGTTGCAGACCTCCTTAACCTGTGAAATAAACTATTGTAAGAAGTCTAACAACACCAGGTTAAAGTCCAACCGGTTTATTTAGTAGCAAAAGCCACTAGCTTTCGGAACAGGCTATTTCTTCATCAGGTGGGTGGGAGTTCTGATCACAACTCCCACCCACCTGACGAAGGAACAGCCTGTTCCGAAAGCTAGTGGCTTTTGCTACCAAATCAACCTGTTGGACTTTAACCTGGTGTTGTTAGACTTCTTACTGTGTTTACCCCAGTCCAACGCCGGCATCTCCACATAAAGAAACTATTGTTAGTTGTCCAAAGGGCAAAAAAACACTTTGTTAGTAGCTGTCAAGAAACACCACAGTCTTTGATTTCTTCACTACTGAATTCTTTCAGTCTGTTACATGGAACATCAGCCACCTTTTCCAGACTGCAACACACAGCTGCATCATGAAGGTCATTGACCCTATGTTCACAAAGCTGAGTACTACATCGCCTTCTCAGCTGTCAACAAGAGAAAGCTGAGGGATTCATAGCCATGACTGGCTTTAGCTCTGTCTCTCCTGAACAGCACACAGATTGCAATCATCTCTCGGCCCTCCTGTATGTTTAATACCTAACCTAGGCCAAAATCAAGGTTTAGATCAATCAGTTGATAAGACAAGGACTGCATAACAAACATTATCATCCACCACAATCCAGTTTTGCTTACTCTTTAAATATCAGTTAGTCTTGGGAGAAGGCGATATAGTAGTAAAATATATTTTTTATGTGTAGTTCATTATCTGCATTGAATGTAAATTTAAATATTATTTTCCTTGTCACGGTCCTTTAATTCGGTAAAAAATACAGAAAATCTCATGAGTATTTTTGCACAGCTGATTTTTATGTAATAAACACCTCTAAGACTGTTTTTCATACGTGTTAAACAACATCAGAAATATCTTTAAATACCAAAATCAGCTTTAACAAGCCTTCCATTTGTCTGGGAAGCAAAATTACAACTAATAGATTGTATTTATGGTTGAATAGATGGTGTAATTTGCAACATGTGCATTTGTATCTGAATTCGTGGAGGAAGCCAACCATAAGGTAGATCTGTTATAGACAGTGTCCTATTATATATGGTACACTGTATATAAATACTCTCCTCATAGATAATACATGCAGGCCTCATGAGACAAGTGAGCCACAGTTTTTTTGCAGACATAATTGGAAAAAAACATCCAACTCTTGGTTTTCTAAAGCAATAGTTCAGAGATGATTTAAAAATATAGAAACGCAACTTTACTTGCATCTCTCTACCTAGGTCATTATTCTGTAAATCCATCATAGTAAAGAGACGTAATATAGTAAATTGGTTTCCATGTAAATGGAAATTCTAATTTGACCTTTCCTTTTTATAGCTTTAAGAACCATGGTCCCAAGGTTGATGTTTATTTATATATTTAAATTACAATTTAATTCTGATAAATGATTGCACAAGAGGTCTTAATGATTGTTTTACTTGAATTGGATATTTTGGGATAATTATTTTTAATTGGTACATTATTCTTCGTGGTTTTCTGTCCTATACACTTACTGCAAACAACATTATTTCAACATTTTTGTTGTAACGTTTTGTAATGAAGATATTGAATGGTAATTAATGCAATTGAAAGAGTCTAAAAGCATTTTCAAAAACATTGTAAGTTCACATAGGTTATGCTAACAGTGGTGTACTGCAGGAATCAGTGCTGGGTCCTTTGCTGTTTATAGTGTACGGTAATGATCTAGACCAGCAAGTACGAGATATGATCAGTAAGTTTGCAGATGACACAACAATTGTTGGTGTATTAAATAACGAGGAGGAAAGCTTTGAATTACAGAATGATATAGACAAGCTGGCCAGATGGACAGGACAGTGGCAAATGGAATCTAACCCTAAAAACTGTGATGCGATGCATTTTAGGATGATTAACAAGGCAAGGGAATACACAATGAATGGTAGGATGCCAGAAAGTACAAAGGATCAGGGGGGGCCTTGGGTTACATGTCCATAGATCTATGAAGGCAACAGGGACAGATAGGTTACGTGATTATGCGAGACAAATTCAAGGTTAGCATTCATTTCTAGAATACAAGAGCAGGTATGAACTGCTGAGGCTGTATAAGGCTCTGGTCAGACCCATTTGGAATATTGTGAGCAGTTTTGGGTCCCATACCTAAGGAAGGCTGTCTTTGGAGGGGGTCCAGAGGAGGTTCACAAGAACCTCCCAGGAATGAAGGGTTGTCATATGAGAAGCGGTTGAGGAGTCTGGGTCTATACTCGATGGAGTTTAGAAGGATGAGGGGGGGGGGATCTAATTGAAACTTAAAGAATACTGAGAGACCTAGAGAGATTGGACGTGGAGAGGATGTTTCCACTAGTGGGAGAGACTAGAACTCGAGGATACAACCTCAGAGTGAAGGGACGCTCCTTTAAAACTGAGATAAGGAGGAATTTCTTCAGCCAGAGGGTGGTGAATCTGTGGAACACATTGCCACAGAGGGCAGTGGAGGCCCGGTCATTGAGTGTCTCTGAGACAGAGATAGATAGGTTCTTGACCAATAAGAGGATCAATGGGGATGAGAATCATATCAGCCATGATTGAATGGCAGAGCAGACTCAATGGGCCGAATGGCCTAATTCTGCTCCTCTATCTTATGGTCTTATTAAGAAGGCACATAGGCTATTTGCCTTTATTAGCTGAGCCATATAAGAGTGGGGAAGTTATGATGAAGCTATATTAAATGCTCATTAAGCCACAGCTAGAATATTGTGTGCAATTCTGGTCACCAGGATGGATGTGATTGCACGAGAGAGGGTGCCGAGGGATTCACCAGAATGGTGGCTGGTTTGGAGTGTTTCAGCTATGAGGAGAGTCTGGTTAGACTGATGGTAGGACATGATCAAGGTGTATAAAATTATGAGGGACGTAGATAGGAAGGAAATTTTCCCCTTAGTAATGGGGTCAATAACTAAGGTAAGGGGCAGGAGATTTAGAGGGGATTTGAGGAAGAAAACATTTTCACTCAGAGGGTGATAGGGATCTAGTACTGACTGTCTGAAAATGTGGTAGAGGCGGGAACCCTAAGAACATTTAAGAAGTATTTAGATGAGCACTTGAAACACCCTGGCATACAAGGCAGCAGAAAAACGGGATTAGGCACGATGGGCCAAAGGGCCACATTTTGTGTTGTAAAACTTGTGTCTCTATACAAAGTTTGGATTTTGGCACTACAGGTATCATTTTGGGTTCAAAATAGTATCTGTGGCATGTGCTCGCACTTCTGGTATTGAGCATTTTAGTAAGGGCATTCCTGCGAGTGCAGGCAGAATACACTGTAAATATGCAAAGGATAGAGATTGTGATACTGATTTGACATAGATTATTAGTAGGTAAGTGAAGGCAGTGTGGTGAATTGAGCAATGTGTGCAGCTAGTGAGTCGGTTGTAGGAAATGGCTTTTTAAAGTTGAATTCACTGACATTGATCACTTGTGTGAAATAATTAAACATTTTCTTTGGGCTTTATTATTTCCATTAAATGGAATCTTTTATGGGGAGGACCATATAGAAATGATCTCACAAATCACCCAGAGCCACAAATGACTGTTTTTGCATTGAATCAGAAATTTGTAAACACTATATTAGTTGGCTGCTGAATTCCTAAGTATCCTGTCTTTCGTGTCGGGTCACCTAAACATAGAAACATAGAAAATAGGTGCAGGAGTAGGCCATTCAGCCCTTCGAGCCTGCACTACCATTCAATATGATCGTGGTTGATCATGCACTTTCAGTAACCCACTTCTGCTTTCTCTCCATACCCCTTGATCCCTTTAGCTACAAGGGCCAAGTCCAGCTCCCTCTTGAACATATGTAACAAACTGGCCCCAACAGCTTTCTGTGGTAGTGAATTCCAAAGGTCACAACTCTCTGAATGAAGAGGTTTCTCCTCATCTCAGTCCTGAATTCTTAGACTGTGATCCCCTAGTCCTGCACTTCCCCAACATCAGGAACATTCTTCCCGCATCTCGCCTGTCCAGTCCCATCAGGATTTTATATGTTTCTATGAGATCCCCTCTCATTCTTCTAAATTCCAGTGAGTCCAAGTCCAGTCGATCGAGTCTTTCTTCATATCAGTCCTGCCATTCCAAGAATCATCTGGTGAACCTTTGCTGGGCTCCCTCAATAGCAAGAATGTCCTTCCTCAGACTAGGAGACCAAAACTGCACACAATACTCAAGGTGTGGCCTCACCAAGGCCCTGTTTAACTGTAGCAAGGCATCCTTACTCCTATATACAAATCCTCTTGCTATGAAGGCCAGCACATCATTAGCTTTCCTCACCACCTGCTGTACCTGCATGCCAACCTTCAGTGACTGTTCTACCATGACAATCAGGTCACATTGCACTTACCCTTTTCCTAAATTGCCACCATTCAAATAATAATCTTCCTTCCTGTTTTTGCCACTGAAGTGGATAACCTCACATTTATCCACATTATATTGTATTTGCCTACTCAGCCAGCCTGTCCAAGTCACCCTGCAGCCTCGTGGCATCTGCACACACTGCCACCGAGCTTAGTGTCATCTGCAAATTTGAAGATACTGCATTCAATTCCTTCATCCAAATCATTAATGTATATTGTGAATAGCTGGGGTCCCAGCATTGAACCCTGTGGTACCACACTAGTCACTGCCTGCCACTCTGAAAAGGACCCATTTATTCCCAATCTTCGCTTCCTGTCTACCAACCAGTCCTCTATCCACGTCAATACATTACCTCCAATAACATGGGTTTTAATTTTGCTGACTAATCTCTTGTGTAGGACCTTGTCAAAAGTCTTTCGGAAGTCCAAATACACAACATCCACTGGTTCACCCTTGTCCATTCTACTGGTCACATCCTCAAAAAATTCCAGAAGATTTGTCAAGCACGGTTTCCCTTCAGTGAATCCATGTTGACTTGGACTGATCCTGTCACCGCTTTCCAAGTGCTCTGTTATTACGTCCTTAATAATTGACTCCAGCATTTTCCCCACCATCAATGTCAGGCTAACCGGTCTATAATTCCCCATTTTCTCTCTACCTCCTTTTTAAAAAAGTGATGTTACATTATTCTCCAATCCACTGGAACTCTTTCAGAGTTTATAGAATGTTGGAAAATGATCACCATTGCATCCACTATTTCTAGGGCCACTTCCTCGAGTACTCTGAGATACAGAGCATCAGGCCCTGGGGACTTATCGGGTTTTATTCCCAGCAATTTCCCCAATACAATTTCCTGACTAATAAGGATTTCCTTCAGTTCATCCTTCATGCTAGACCCTCTGCCCCCTAATATTTCTGGAAGGTTATTTGTGTCCTCCTTAGTGAAGACAGATCCAAAGTACTTGTTCAGCTGGTCTGCTATCTCTTTGTTGCCCGTTATGAATTTACTTGATTCTAACTATAAGGGACCTACATTTGTCTTCACCAGTCTTTTTCTCTTCACATATCTATAGAAGCTTTTACAGTCAGTTTTTATGTTTTCTGTAAGCCTACTCTTGTATTCTATTTTCCTCTTCCAAATTAAACTCTTTGACCTCCCCTGCTGGATTTTAAACTTCTGCCAGTCCTCAGATTTGCTGCTTTTTTTGGGCCAATTTATATGCTTCCTCTTTTTGGCTTTAACGTCATCCCTGATTTTCCTTGTTAGCCATGGATGAACCACCTTCCCCATTTTACTCTTACGCCAGAGAGGGATGTACAGTTGTTGAAGTTTATCCATGTGTTCTTTAACTGCCTGCCATTGCCTATCCACTGTCAACCACTTAAGTATCCTTTGGTATGAGCCAATGCATGTCTCATACCATCAAAGGTAGCTTTCCTCAAGTTCAGGACCCAAGTCTCAGAATTAACTGCATTGCGTCCATCTTAATGAAGAATTCTACCATCTTATGGTCATTCTTCCCCAAAGGATCTCGCACCACAAGGTCGCTAATTAATCCTCTCTAATTACACAATATCCAGGCTAGGATGGCCTGCTCTCTAGTTGGTCCCTCGACATACTGGTTGAGAAAATCATCCCTTATACATTCCAAGAAATTCTCCTCCATTGCTTTGGTACCAACAGTCTGGTTGTGAGCAACATAGAGCACCATATGAATGACCATGAATTGTGGTCATGTAACATGGAAGGACAACAAGTGAGGAAGCCCTGGGTGAGGCGCTTGTGGATTTGAAGTGGGGGAGATGGGGTAGTGATAATGTAGAAATTACAATGTAAATTTATGATAGCAGCAATAACAATGTAAAACATAAGGGAAACTATTACAACTTACAATATATTGGACAAAGATAAAGGCTTGGGGGAGCAGTTGTATCAGGGTCTGACACATATAGGTTTAATGTGGAGCTGAATACAATTCTGCCCACACAGTGATGTAAGAAAATGCATGACCCAAACCAAGCAGCAGTGTAATGTTTGACAGAGCCATGTGCAGACTTAAGCATGAAGACAGCTCCATTTACTGGATATTTGTAAATAGTTTGAGTTAATAAAGGCTTATGATTAACCCGCTAAAGATGACAAAGTCTTCATGAAATCAATAGGATTTAAACAATTTCTCACAACAATAACCACCTCAGATGAGCTCCCTAGTAGCTGCAACAATGGTGCAGGGGGCAGGAATTTAGATTTGTGGATCATTGGGATCTCTTCTGGGGAAGGGGTGACCTGTTCAAAAGGGGCAGATTACACCTGAACTGGAGGGGGACTAATATTCTGGCAGGGAGATTTGCTAGAGCCACTTGGGTGGGTTTAAACTAGTTTGGCGGGGGGGTGGGGGGGGAGGGGCGGGGGAGGGGCGGGGGGGGGGGGGGGGGGGGGAGGGAGGTGGGACCCAAAGCTGTAGGGAGACAGAAAAGAAGGTTGAGGACAGCACAGAAGTTAAAGAGAGCACATTAAATAGTAAAGGCAGTGTCAGTAATCTTAGTACTAGACATGTCAGGCAAAAGCAGGACAGACAGCAAGGGAAGTCCAGATTAAACTGCATTTATTTCAATGCAAGAGGCCTGACGGGCAATGCAGATGAACTCAGGGCACGGATGGGTACATGGGACTGGGATATTACAGCCATTACTTAAATATGGCTAAGGGAAGGACAGAACTGGCAGCTCAATGTTCCAGGGCACAGATGCTATAGGAAAGATAGAACAGGAGGTAAAAGAGGGGGAGTAGCACTTTTGATTAGGGAAAATATCACGGCAGTACTGACAGGGGATCTTTCTGAGGGTTCACCGACCTGAGTCTATATGGATAGAACTGAGAAACAAGAAGGGGGAAGTCATTTTCATAGAATCACTACAGTACAGAAAGAGGCCATTCAGCCCATCGAGTCTGCACCGACCACAATCCCAAGCAGGGCCTACCCCCATATCCCTACATATTTACCCACTAATCCCTCTAACCTACGCATCTCAGGACACCAAGGGCAATTTTTTGCATGGCCAATCAACCTAACCCGCACATCTTTGGACTGTAGGAGGAAACCAGAGCACCTGGATGAAACCCACGCAGACACGAGGAGAATGTGCAAACTCCACACAGACAGTGACCCAAGCTGGGAATCAAAGGGTAAGCACATTCCTCTTAGAGTGTGGGCAAGGCTGATAGAACTAGGGAACCCTGGATGACTCTGGATATTGAGGCACTGGTCAAGAAGAAGAAAGAGGCACATGAAATGCATAGGCAGCTGGGATCAAGTGGATCTCTTGAAGAGTATAAAGGGTGTAGGAGTAGATTTAAGAGAGAAATCAGGAGGGCAAAAAGAGGACAGGAGATTGCTTTGGCAGATAAGGCAAAGGAGAATCCGAAGAGCTTCTACAAATATACATAAAGGGCAAAAGAGTAACTAGGGAGAGGGTAGGGACTCTTGAGGATCAACTAGAGATGGGTGAGATCCTAAATGAATATTTCTCATCAGTATTTATTCTTGAGAAAGGCATGGATGTTAGAGAACTTGGGAAAATAAATAGTGATGTCTTGAGGAGTGTACATATAACAGAGGAGGAGGTGCTGGAAGTCTTAAAGCACATTAGGGTAGATAAATCCCCAGGACCTGATGAAACGTATCCCAGGACGTTGTATGATCTCCGAAGATCAGAGGCCGAATGCCTGTGACCACTGAAGTGTTCTCCAACAGGAAGTGAACACTCTTGCCTGGTGATTGGCACACCACACAACCCTGCTACAGCAACCTCTGCAAGACGTGCTGGATCATCGACACGGATGCCATCATCTCACGTGAGAACACCATCCACCAGGTACGCAGTATATACACTTGCAATTCGGCCAACATTGTCTACCTGATACACTGCAGGAAAGGATGTCCCAAGGCATGGTACATTGGGGAGACCATGCAGACGCTACGACAATGGATGAATGAACACCGCTCGACAATCGACATGCAAGACTGTTCTCTTCCTGTTGGGGAACACTTCAGCAATCACAGGCATTCGGCCTCTGATCTTTGGGTAAGCATTCTCCAAGGCGGCCTTCACGACACACGACAATGCAGAGTCGCTGAGCAGAGACTGATAGCCAAGTTCTGCACACATGAGGACGGCCTCAACCGGGATCTTGGGTTCATGTCACACTGTCTGTAACCCCCACGATTTGCCTGGGGTTGCAAAATCTCACTAACTGTCCTGAGACAATACACATCTCTTTAACCTGTGCTTAACCCTCTCTCCACTCACTTTGTCTGTACCTTTAAGACTTGATTACCTGTAAAGACTCGCATTCCAACCATTATTTTGTAAATTGAGTTTGTATCTTTATATGCCCTGTTTGCGAACAGAACTCCCACTTACCTGATGAAGGAGCAGCACTCCGAAAGCTAGTGGCTTTGGCTACTAAATAAACCTGTTGGACTTTAACCTGGTGTTGTGAGACTTCTTACTGAATGGCAGAAGCCAGAGGATGGTTGTAGAGGGTTGTTTTTCAAACTGGAGGCCTGTGACCAGCGGTGTGCCTCAGGGATTGGTGCTGGGTGAACTGTTATTTGTCATTTATATTAATTTAGGAGGCATGGTTAGTAAGTTGCAGATGACACCAAGATTGGTGGCATAGTGGACAGTGAAGAAGGTTATCAAGGATTGCAGAGGGATCTTGATCAATTGGGCCATGGGCCAATGAATGGCAGATGGAGTTTAATTTAGATAAATGCGAGGTGATTCATTTTGGTAGATCAAACCAGGGCAGGACTTACTCAGTTAATAGCAGGGCATTGGGGAGTTTTATCGAACAAAGAGATCTAGGGGTACAGGTTCATAGCTTCTTGAAAGTGGAGTCACAGGTAGACAGAGTAGTGAAGGTAGCATTCAGTATTCTTGGTTTCATTGGTCAGAACATTGAATACAGGAATTGGGGCATCCTGTTGAAATTGTACAAGACATTGGTGAGGCCACACTTGGAATACTGTGTATAGTTTTGCTCACCCTATTAGGATATTATTAAACTAGAAAGAGTGCAGAAAAAAGTTACTAGGATGCTACCAGAACTTGATGGTTTGAGTTGTAAGGAGAGGCTGGATAGACTGGGACATTTTTCTCTGGAGTGTAAGAGGCTGAGGGGTGATCTTATAGAGGTCTATAAAATAATGAGGGGCATAGATCAGCTAGATAGTGAATATCTTTTCCCAAAGTTAGCGGAGTCTAAAACTAGAGGGCATACGTTTAAAGTGTGAGGGGAGAGATACAAAAGGGTCCAGAGGGGCAATTTTTTCACAGAGGGTGGTGAGTGTCTGGAACAAGCTGCCAGAGGTAATACTAGAGGCGAGTACAATTTTGTCTTTTAAAAAGCGTTTAGACAGTTCCATGGGTAAGATGGGTATAGAGGGATATAGGCCAAATGCGGGTAATTGGGACTTGTTTCATGGTTAAGAACAAAGGGGCGGCATGGACAATTTGGGCTGAAGGGCCTGTTTCCATGCTGTAAACCTCTCTGACTCTAACATGGGGCACGTGCAATGTTGAGAAAATCTGTCTTTTGTCTCTAGATGCAAGCTAGCCAACATTTGAATTGATCATTATTGCTGCTGCTGGGTGGGCAGCCACTGCTATTATTGGCCCAGATCCAGCAAGATCACACAGAGTTGGGCATGTACCAGGCAAACTGACCCAATCCCTTTGTTTCCAACATTGTCCTGATTTTGTCCTCAAGCCTGCCTCCATGAGCTGGAAAGATTCTGCCCACTGAGTGCAATGCCTCTCTGTTCCCATAGTCATCTTAAGGTCTGTCTGGAAGTTCTTTGTGGGTAGGGACTATCTGTCATTGCCATTAGTCAGTCTTCTTTCATGTTCTGTGCCCCATCCATTTTGATCACTTGCTCCTGTCAGAGTGCATTTCCCCATTCAGAGGTGCGGGTAGATTTTAAATATTATCAGATTGCTTTAAGTCATGCCAACCCTTGGTTCTGATCAAAGACATCCAATGGCACAACAGCATACCCACCACTAGGCTGCATGCAACTACATTTAAATTAGAAGGCAACATCAAGTTTGTGATGTGCTGCCTGTATTGGGTTGTCATACAGTGCACAGGTTAACCTTCATCATGATCCCCATGCCCATTTCCAGGGTCTACTGAATGTTGCCCCTAAAATTCATTCAAAGGACTTTCTTCCACAATGACCCATTCTCATCTCTGGCAGCTGGTCTTTGCTTGCAGCCAGATGTCCAATGCTTTTAGTGGGCTTTCCTATTTATCTTTCAATGGCTGAGAGTATGATCAAGCAGTATGTTTTTATAGCTGGTGACATTTGGGATCCTGTCATTTTTATACCTGTCACAATTTGTCTTAAGGCAAAATATGCTGCTGCAATGGACATAGTCAAGTGTTTGCACTGTCTATTCTATTAATTTCTAAAATTGTTGTTGTCAAAATAAGCAAGTAGATTCCACTGTAATGAATTGGACTATAATGAATTTGTTTAGGGTGTTCTGGCATAATTCTACAGGAGAAAAAAAAGTATTTAAGTGAATGAGCACTACATATACTCCATTCTATTACACTATCTAGGGGATTACCTGACTTTATTTTAGAAATTAGTAATCACCAAATCGATATTAATAATATGCATGAGCTCCCAAATTAATTTGTGATAGATTTCCCTTGGCATTTTTCATGTTGTGTAATGCAGAATGTATTATACTGTCATTACGATGGAACTGGATTTTTTTGGAGGACAGGTCCCTTTATCTTCACAAAGTCTAGGGGGTTTAATTCTGAGACTAATTGGAAGTTTTTGTTATTGTAAAATGTTCGTTGTTCTCTCGAATTATATTGAGTCCTATAAAGGGGAAATGGTCGGTTCCAAGAACTAGTTTATAAATGTAGTGTGTGACATTAATTAGCATATTGTAGTTCTAGGTGCTGAACACACAAATATTTACTTTTCTTTGATTCTTGCTCTACCACTTCACAACTTAATATTAACGTTCTTGAACTAAATACATTTGCAACTTTATTGTTCGACAATTGAGTTTTGAATGTTTCTCTGTTGCACAATCATCACTGATGCTTAGTAAAGGGGCCCTTTAATAATAAACTTGCAGAATCATAATACTAACATTGCTGAAGGACACCCATGCAGTCACTGGTAGAACATGCAAACACTGACAGTCACCCAAGGCTGAAATTGAACCTGGGTCCCTGGCACTGTGAGGCATGCTTCCTTCTTAGCTACTGAACATGCAACAATGGGAGTTCCACCAGCAGAACTGCTAATGGAACGTCATCTCAGATCGAGACGGAGATTCGTGTTTTCAAATTTAACGGAGAGGTTAGAGACCAGCCAAGTCATGATTTGTATAGTGCATCATGGACATTTATGGTAGATGAATCAAAATGTGTGAGAAACTTCGGTGCATCAAGTTGGATCCCCGGAATTATTGTCTCTAAGACCAGACTGCTTTCATACCAAGTGGGCATAGAGGGATGGATCATTCGTAAACATGGACCACTTGAGGAGTAGAGGGATGGTTCAGCAGGCACTGTTGCCATTAAGAAATGTTTTCGAACCAAGAAACACTAAAGTAACTGATTGACCTGTTATAGACATACCTGATAGCTCCATAGAAGCAAATAATGATAAATTGCCAGCCTCAGAAGAGGTATCCATTATTGCAGTTAGTGTCAATCCTGTGGCAGCATCTCAGACTACAGAAGTGTACCAATCTACAAGGAACAGAAGATCCCTCAAAGACTCGATTTATAAATGTCCAACTCATATATATAAAATGTATAGATAGAAATTAAGACTAAGTAAATTGGTTAATGAGGGTTTTATAAAAGAATTAAAGGGGGAGGGATATGGTGATTGTCCCTTGAAGAACAACATAATCAAGTAGGGTCTCATGGTCTGGGTGACCAGCCAGCACCTAGTGGGGAATCTCCCTCAGTGGAGGAGTTTTCCTAAGTAGAGTGGTACTTTAGCTGTAAGCATGCAGTTCATGTAACTAGTTTGTAAAACATTTTCTGATGACTAAAGAAGGTGTCCAAAAGTATATAATTACATAACTTCAACCTTATAGGCCCTCCTCCTTCAATACTTCAACTGGGTTGTCATTTTAGCACCCACTGCACCACTCTATCACCTGATTTCAGCAGAAGAAAATAATAACTTAGCACAAGACTGTAGAGTTCAAAGAAGCATTTTTGGATTGATGGAGCTGGGACACAAACAATTCAAAAGCATCATAATAGCAGTGAAGAAGCCAGAATAAAAAGCCACATAGATTAATAACAAAAGTGATCAGATATTTTTGTTCAGGTATTGCATGTTTATTATAACCCCGTGGCATTCATTGTTTGTGTTTGCTTCCCTCAACCTAGCAATAAGCTTTAGATGAATGGCAATGACTACAATGCAGAAACAAAATTACATTATTGCTATAGCAACTTTTAAAAGACGAATGCCTAATATGAAGAATTACAAACATTCGACGATCACATTATAATAGTTTCCTTATGGAATGACTTGCAGCACTGGTACATAAAAGGTCTAGGAAACAAATTTTTTAAAAATTTTCTCTCTAATTGTATTATTAGATGTTTTCCCTCCAACCATTTTCTGGTGTGTTTAAATGCTGCTTTCCAGCTACCCATTCACACTAAATGGGTTGACAATATCAAAAATTTTGTTTTTCTGATGCCTGTATATAAAAATGTATCGCTTAATATCTCCCCAAATAGTCTAGTTAACATGGGCAACTTGAAAATGTGTTGTTGAACAGTTAGATACTGCAATAACATGAAAATAAAATACTGCAGATGCTGAATCTGAAACGAAGACAGAGAATGCTAGAAAAAGTAAGCAGGTCTGGCAACATAGAATGCCGATATAAAGTGAAAACAACGATTTATATAAATTGTATTTATCAGAAGTCTCCTGATGAGTGCAAGATGAAAAGCTTTGACATGTTTCTTTTTCCAGCAATATTCAAGTTCACACTACCAAATGTATATGCGAGAGAAACATATGTGATATTATTTATCTATAATATGAGATATATACTGACCTCTTTGTTCGATTATAATGATGCAACTGTGCATCTACTGTTAGAAGCTTGTTGGAACAAACACCTCATGAAAGATCTGACGCAAAATGTCTCTGAGTAGCTAACCATGCTGTCAAAAACTTAAGCTGCAATAGAACAATCTTGCCTGGAGAAACAGCTAAACTGTAAACATTAATTCTCGGAATTTTGTCACCATTTCTGAGGTAGTGATATTTTCTGCTCCAAAAACGTGATCCCAAGCTGAGTTCCTATAGAATCTAGATTTGAGATATGTCAACCACATGTATCGGACTTCTGTAGGATAGCACAAGCTGAAAATATTTCTCTTATCTTAACTTATAAATAACAAAGTAAGTAAATAAGTTGGCCTTAGTAATTTTAACATAATATCTACTACTAATATTGATGATTTGTGAAGCCATGTTCAGATATACTTTTCAAGTCCAAGTATGGAAGCAAAATGGGTCTATGCCAGCGGCATGAAATGGGCAAATGGCAAATCGACAGATGATTTTTTGCTGTGTCGCTTTTTATTGTCCATCCACTTGGAAAACATCTCCAAGATTTTTAATCTCAAACCAAGTAAAATCAATTGTGAGACTAGGAAGTGAATTTCCACAAAGAGTTTAAATTGTTTTTCTGTGAAATTCAATGGAAAGAAGATTGTGCTGTAGCCACTCCTGCAGCACGAATACATTTAACATAAAGTGAACGACATTAAATTGTCAACTAAGCCAGCTATAAAGGCAGTTTATAAATTGAACAATCAGGTGAAATTGGTCAAGGTTCATATCGCAAGAACAAATGGAACTTTTAACTAAACCTTTAAAACAAGCTGAAAGGAAATCATTCCAACGGAATTCCATGGGAAGATGATCGTAAAGTGATATTGTTGCTGGACTCGTCATCCAGAGAACCAGGGTAATGCTCTGGGGATGCAGATTCAAATCCCACCATGGCGGATGGTGAAATTTGAATTCAATAAGAATCTGGAATTAAAAGTATAATGATGACCATGAAACCATTGTTGATTGTTGTAAAAACCCATCTTGTTCACTAATGTCCTTTAGGGAAGGAAAACTGCTGTCTCCGGTCTGGCTTTCATGTGACTCCAGAGCCACAGCGGCAACATTGTTGACTCCTTATAAAAATGCCCTCAGGGATGGGCCCAGCCAGCATGAACAAATTTTTTTTAAAAATACTGGCACAGTAGATTCATGCATATGGTTAGCAAGAAATAACTGGAGTGATCAGACTATACAATAGCATATGTTAAATTTAAAGTAACTGCCTGGAACATTGACTCTTTTGGCTAAGCAGGAAGTACAAAATAATGACTGCATCTGGATCAGTTTCCACATCCCAATGAAATGTTAATCTTCAAACTATTACAGAGGTAAAACCCATTCACCAATCTGATATTGATAAGACCAGAATTTTGCCCATCAAAACAACTTTGTGTGATAATGGTTAAAATATAAAACACCAAACTAAACGGAATGAGGACATTCCTTTGGGTGATAATGGACTGTTCACTGACCTTTTCTTCTGTATGGCTGGGTGTAGAGCAACATGTATAATTTTACATCAGGATGGCCAAGCCAGGGTATTACGTCAGAAATGGTGGTGTGTATTACTGTAATATCTCCTTTGTATTTATGAGTCGGGCATTGGGTTGTTATGTGTTCCATGGTCTGGTCTGGGTGACCGCAGTCACACGCAAGAAAGTTTGCAGTTTTCCATTTGTGCATATGGTATCCGCATCTGCCACGTATGGATGTCTGTGAGCTCCATGGGAGATCGAAACCAAGGACATTTTGTGTTGGGTCTTTCACGAGTTGCTTGTTCATGACTTCTTGTGAGAAACATTCTTTTTCCAAGATTCTTCAGGATTGAAATCGTATTTCCTGAACTGTTGGTCAATAAAAATGTTTTCCTTTGTCCTAAATACCATTAAATTGGCCATTCATAAATAAATCTGAAACCAGAGCACAATAGATTATATTCAAACAAATGGAATTAATTTTGACAATCTTAGAATTAACAAGAAAACAATTTATATACTTTTCTGCATCTTTTATTGCAATGCTTCATCTTTAAATAAGAATGTGTTACGTGTTTTGCTAACTGAATGATAAGATCAATTGACGATGACAATCTTCTTTTGCATCTTAAAGGAACTGTATTAGCAGGTTGGTGCAGTTCGAAGAATATATGTTAGAATGAAGAAAAGTACAGTACAGGAACAGGCTCTTTGGTCCTCCAAGCTTGTGGTGATCATGATACCCTAACTAAACTTAAAAAAAAACTTCTACCAATACTCGGTCCATATCACTCTATTTCCTCTCTCTTCGTGTACCCATCCAGATGCTTCAAAAATGTTGCTAATGTGCTTTCTTTCACCACCTCCTCTGTCAGTGCGTTCCAGGCACCCACCACTCTCTACGTGGAAAACTTCCCCCGCACATTCCATTAAACTTTCCCCCTCTCACCTTGAACCTGTGCCCCCTTCCATCTTCCACACTTCCACCCTGGGAAAAAGTCACTGACCCTGTCCATGCCTCTCATAATTTTGTAGACCTCTATCAGGTCTCTCCTCAGCCTCCGTCTTTCCAGGGAAAACAAGCCTAGTTTATTCAATTTCCCCTCATAGTCAACATCCTCGAAATCGGGCAGCATCCTGGTGACCCTTCTTTACACTCTCTCCAAAAGTTTCCACATCCTTCTGGTAGTGTGGTGACCAGAATTGCATGCAATACTCCAAATGCAGCCCAACCAAGCTGCATCATGATTTCTCAACTCTTGTACTCAATGCCCTGGCTGATGAAAGCAAGCATGCCATATGCCTTCTTTATCACCTTGGCCATCTGTGTTGTCACCTTTAAGGAACTGTGGACCTGCACACCCAGATCCCTCTGTATGTTAATGGTTCTGCCATTTACAGTATAATTCACACCTAAATTTGATCCTCCAAAATGCATCACCTCGCATTTGTCCAGATTAAACTCCATGTTAGTTTTGGCATAGTATAGGAATTGATTTTGGCAAAAATTATGGGCCTTAGTATAACTGTCCAGTGCCTATGTCTGTGGCGTAAAGCAGTCACCTAAGTTCTCAACATGGCAGGCATCAAGTACATATTTATTTCTAAAAAAGAAATACACCACCTGCCATATTGGTGCAAGTATAAATACAGCAGCATCCAGGCCCATGTCTAAAACGAACACTAGTTCTGGCATTAATCAAATGGGATTAAACGGTTGTTTAAAGCTCTCTTTACAGTATTCTGTTGACCTGACTACCTCCGGCACCAGGCCAGCTGCATTTAGGAGAATTTGTAGCAAAGCAAGAGCTATTAAAAGGACAGTTAAGGATGAAGTAAGTGCTCTAAATATACTCACCTGAAAGTGTTGCCAGCCAGCACACCCAATTCCCACTCTGTCAAATCCAGGAATTCGTTCCACCCTCACCTCAATCACTGCTGGTATTCCATTTCTACAGCGATCATCAGCCTCCATTCCCCAATCAATTTCTGCCTCCTTTCTGCCATTCTTGATTAGAACCACCATCCCACCCACCCCTTTGGAGCCACTGCTATCTTTTTCAACTCAACCATTCCACTCACCATGATCTTTTATTAATTTAACTTAGGGTTGCTGCTGGCATCACAGTAGCCTGATCTTTAATTCTTCTTTGCCAGTGAGCTTCCTGCACATCTCTTTCTTGACAGCAGTTTGCTGGCTCCACAGTAATTAGGCTTGAGGCCTAACATTGTGGGCCTGTACATTCAGACACAGGAATCAATTCCTGTACATCCATCCAGTCAATTGAATGTTAGCTTGGAATCAACAAGATGTGTTGCAAGAGTGGATGTGAATGATACAGAATTTGACTATACCAGACTTGGCAGCCTCATTGTGTAGGCCTGTGTTGAACAAGAACACTCGTATTCAGATACTTACAGTATAACATTTGACAGCTAAACAGTGTTACAATGTTTAGCAGTCATTCCCTTTAATCCATCAATAGCAAAACCTTTGTCCTGCATCTAAGGCATTGCAATCAGATGCACATGAACACATATTTCCCTGAAGCCATTGGCGATCTTTCAGAATGCTTAAAGGAATTCTATCATGAAAATAAATGGTGTAAATGAGAATTGACTGTGCAAGCTACAAATAAGATGTGTTGACATGCTGCAGGGCCCAAATGAGGATAATACAAAGTTCATTATGCTTTTTGCTGACAATTTAATGTCAGTCCTTGGCAGTATCTTAACCTACAGCTACAGAGGAAAGGGAGATGGGATATGTGCTATACGGACATAAGAATATTTTAATGCATTTTCTAATGTGTGCTCTCAGAACTCACTTACTCAGCTCATGCACTGATTTGACTCTCTTATATTGAATAAATAAGTGTCGGCTTGAATCTTCAATAGTACACTTTGCTCCATGTTGAAAGGTTATGGATTCAAGGTTCTTTTGCAGATCGAGTACATAATCAAAGCTGACACTTCAGTGTGGTACTTAGGCAGTAATGCATCGTCAGGCATGCTGTCTTTTAAATGAAATGTTAAACCAAAAATCTCTCCATTCTGTTGGATGTTGAAGATTCAAAATGTGACAACCCATAGTTTTGGGAAACGCCTATATATCCTTTCATGCAATGTACCTTTAAGTGCAAAATGTGCTGGGGCATATTTTGAAAGACTGCAGAATACTGAGAGAGGTAAGGGAGGAAATTGCTGGGGCCTTGAGAGAAATCTTTGTATCCTCACTGGCTACAGAGGAGGTCCCAGAGGATTGGAGAATAGCCAATGTTGTTCCTTTGTTTAAGAAGGGTGGCAAGAATAATCCAGGTAATTACAGGCCGGTGAGCCTTACATCAGTGGTAGGGAAATTATTGGAGAGGATTCTTCGAGACAGGATTTATTCCCACTTGGAGATAAATGGATGTATTAGTGAGAGGCAACATGGTTTTGTGAAGGGGAGGTCGTGTCTCATGAACCTGATCGAGTTTTTCGAGGAAGTGACGAAGATGATTGAGGGTGGAGCAGTGGCTGTTGTCTACATAGACTTCAGTAAGGCCTTTGACAAGGTCCCTCATGGCAGACTGGTGCAGAAGGTGAAGTCGCATGGGATCAGAGGTGAGCTGGCAAGGTGGATACAAAACTGGCTCATTCAAAGAGGACAGAGGGTAGCAGTGGAAGGGTGCGTTTCTGAATGGAGGGCTGTGACAAGTGGTGTTCCTCAGGGATCAGTGCTGGGACTTTTGCTGTTTGTAATATATATAAATGATTTGGAGGAAAATGTAATTGGATTGATTAGTAAGTTTGCGGACGACACAAAGGTTGGTGGATTTGCGGATAATGATGAGGACCATCAGAGGATACAGCAGGATATAAATCAGTTGGAGACTTGGGCAGAGAGATGGCAGATGGAGTTTAATCCGGATAAATGTCAGGTAATGCATTTTGGAAGGTCTAATACAGATAGGAAATATACAGTAAATGGCAGAACCCTTAGGAGTATTGATAGGCAAAGGGAACTGGGTGTACAGGTACACAGGTCACTGAAAGTGGCAATGCAGGTGGAGAAGGTAGTCAAGAAGGGATATACGGCATGCTTCTTCATCGACCGGGGTATTGAGTTTAAAAATTGGCAAGTCATGTTGCAGCTTTATAGAACCTTAGTTAGGCCGCACTTGGAATATAGTGTTCAATTCTGGTCGCCACACTACCAGAAGGATGTGGAGGCTTTGGAGAGGGTACAGAAAAGATTTACCAGGATGTTGCCTGGTATGGAGTGCATTAGCTATGAGGGAGGTTGGAGAAACTTGGTTTGTTCTCACTGGAGCAACGAAGGTTGAGGAGAGACTTGATAGAAGTCTACAAGATTATGAGAGGCATGGACAGAGTGGATAGTCAGTAGCTTTTTCCCAGGGTGGAAGAGTCAATTACTAGGGGGCATAGGTTTAAGGTATGAGGGGCAAGGTTTAAAAGAGATGTACGAGGCAGATTTTTTACACAGAGAGTGGTGGATGCCTGGAACTCGTTCCCGGGGGAGGTAGTGGAAGCGGATACAGTAGTGACTTTTAAGGGGCGTCTTGACAAGTACATGAATGAGATGGGAATAGAGGGATAGGGTCCCCGGAAGGCTCGGGGGTTTTAGTTAAGTCAGGCAGCATGGTCAATGCAGGCTTGGAGAGCCGAAGGCCTGTTCCTGTGCTGTAATTTTCTTTGTTCTTTATCTGTGAACATGGTATGATTATTTAAAAAGGGTGCGAGGGATAGGCCAGAAAAATATCGACCTGTCAGTCTGACTTCGGTGCTGGGCAAGTTATTGAAATAATTCTGAGAGGTTAAACTGTCACTTAGAACATGAATAGTCAGCACGGTTTTGTTAGGGGAAGATGGTTCCTTTTAAAAAATTCATTTATAGGATATGGGCATCGCAGGCTGGCCCAGCTAACTTAATAGAACTTTTCGAGGAAGTAACTAGGAGGGTTGATGAAGGTAGTGCAGTGGATATTGTCTACATGAATTTTAATAAGGCATTTCTCAAGGTCACAAATGGCGGACTGGTCAGACAAGTGAATTCTTATGGGATACAGGGAATGTAGCCAGTTGGATCCAAAATTAGCTCAGCAGCAGGAAAGAAAGGGTAATGCTTTATGTTTTAGCGAATGGAAAACAGTTTCCAGTGGTATTCCATAGGGCTCAGTATTGGGGCACTTGATGTTTGTTGTATATATTAATGATTTAGATTTAAATATGGGATGCATGATTGGTAAATTTGCAGGTGACACAAAAATTGGCTGTGTTGTTGCTTGTGAAGAGGATAGACTCTAGAATGATATCAATGGTTTGGTTGAGTGGGCAGAGAAGTAGCAAATGGAGTTTAACCCAGAAAAGTGTGAGGTAATGCATTTGGGGAGGGCAAACAAAGGAAGCAATAAACCTGAAGAAATTGAAAGAGGTTGAGAAAGTGAAAGACCTTGGAGTGAATGTCCACCGGTTCTTGAAGGTGGCAGATCAGATGGACAAGGAGGTCAAGAAAGCATATGGAATGATTTCTTTTATTGGATGATGTCGTGGGGAAATTTGAAGGTGGCCAATTGTGGCTTAACGAAGACAATTGAAAATTTGCAAGCCAAATACCTCTGTGCAAAGACAGAACAAAATGTATTTAACATAAAACATAGCACAAAACAAAACAAATGTACAGCCAACTTCCAAAGGGTTAAACAGCCCTGGGAGTAGAGCTACAGAACCTCGCCGAAAGATCTGAACATAGTCAAATACACATCAATTATACTTTTTTCTAATCAATAATTCCGCCTTTCATTAGCTTAAAATCAATTTCATTTAGCAGTCATACATCAATACAAATCTCTATCAAGTATCTCAGCCAACCATATGATACAATAGCATGGTGATATTTTACTTGCCCTTCAAATCTGGACATGACCATCCTTCTTGGCTCTAACTACATCCCTGTTGCCTGGTAATGGCAAACACTAGCGCAAAGTCAAAATGGATGTTCCCACCGGCTCACAGCCAAGCTGAATAAATATGTTTAAAGTTTATTTATCAGTGTCACAAGTTAGCTTACATTAACACCGCAATGAAGTCACTGTGAAAATCCCCTAGTTGCCACACTCTGGCGGCTGTTTGGATACACAGGGAGAATTTAGCATGGCCAATGCACCTAACCAGCACGTCTTTGAGACTGTGGGAGGAAACCAGAGCACCCAAAGGAAACCCACGCAGACATGGGGAGAACGTGCAGACTCCACACAGATGGTGATCCAAGCCGAGAATCGAACCCGGGTCCCCTGGCGTTGAGGCAGCCGTGCTAACACAGATGCTAACAGGAACATCTGTGGGCCAGGGCACATGAATAGGTATTCACCCATCTTCAACACATCCAATCCAGCCCCCAGCCTTATTTTAAATGGAGCAGAATCGGAATCGCATCCTTGTGTCTGGGCAGTGAATGCATCTATTCATTCTGTTGCGACATACATTCCCTCTTAGGAATTCTCCCGATTAGACTACTACTAACTAATCGGTTCCCAGACTTTTGGCTTTAAACTATTGACTTTTACCACCATGCCTTTCGGTAACTTTGCTTGACCAAAGTGAACAATACATTTAAAGTATCAGCATGTATGTTTTAAAACCATAACTATTTGTTTTGATTCCATTACTGCATTCACGTATGTGTAAACTGTTTGTGTTAGCTTATCCAATAATCATTTAGCTCCTTTCTGATCTCTTAGAGACTGCATTCTGCCTATAAATGTTATTAGCTGGTTAGGAATCCACTTCCACAGGTCAGATATTGAACACAAAAACAGGAACATATTGACAGAACTATATAAAATGCTGGTTAGGCCACAGCTACAGTTTTGTGTACAGTCCTAGTTCCCACATTACAGAAATTACATAATTGTCCTGAAGAGAATTACAAGAATGTTGCCAGGACTTAAAAATTGTGGCTATGATGAGAGATTCAATAGCCTAGGGTTGTTTTCCATAGGACAGAGGAGGCTAAGAGGTGACCTAATTGAGATGTACAAAATTACAGGGGGCTAGACAGGGAAGACTTGTCCCCTCTAACTGAGGGGTGAATTACCAAGGGGCATAGATTTAAGGTGTTGGATAAAAGGATTAGTGGGGATATGAGGAAAAACATTCTCACTCAGAGGATGGTGGGCATCTGGAACTCATTGCTTAAGTTGATAGTTGAGCCTCAAATGCTCAACTAATTTAAACGATACCTAAAATTGCATCTGAAGTGCTGTAACCCACAAGGCTATGGACCAGATGCTGGAAAATGGGATTAAAATAAGCAGCTAGTTTCTTTTTTTCTCTTTTTTTTAGCTGGAGCAGATAGTGAGCTGAATTACCTCTTCCTGCACTGTAACTTTTCTATGGTGGCACAGTGGTTAGCACTGCTGCCTCACAGCATCAGGGACCCGAGTTTGATTCCCGGCTTGGGTCACTGTCTGTGCAGAGACTGCATGTTCTCTTCGTGTCTGTGTGGATTTCCTCCGGGTGCCCCAGTTTACTCCCACAGTCCAAAAGACATGCTGGTTAAGTGCATTGGTCATACTAAATTCTCCCTCAGTGTATCCGAACAGGTGCCAGAGTGTAGCCATTCAGGGATTTTCACAGTAACTTCATTGCTGTGTTGATGTAAGCCCACTTGTGACACTAATAAATAAACTGTGAACTTTGTTATTTTCTACTCCGTTTTTAGAGTCACACTTGCAGTAAGCAGGATCCCATATACTTACTCCATTCAGCATTGCTCACTTTCTGCTAATGGTCTTTAAATATATGCTGCACTCCTGAATAACTGATGCAAGGGTCCTGACATCAATTTTAGGCAACTGTCAGAAATGCCCGCAAAGCCACCCAATATGGAAGCACCATCTTGCAGGTGCAGACCAGACACAAGACATTGCACCTCGAAATTTTTCCTTCTTGTTTCCATTTTCTGCCTGAAAATCTGGCACAGTGTTGACATAATTTTCCATTTTATTCTTCAGCAACTCATCATATTACCTTTGAGTCAAATGTATCTGGGTAGTACCATTGATCTCCAAAGAAGACTCGACTTGAAACATTAACTCTGTTTCTCACTTCACAGAGGCTGCCAGACCTGCTGAGTTTTCCCAGCATTTTATCTGGGATTGATGATCATGCATAAAGAACAAAGAACAAAGAACAAAGAACAATACAGCACAGGAACAGGCCCTTCGGCCCTCCAAGCCCGCGCCGCTCCCCGGTCCAGGATTGAATCCTGAATCCAGGATCCCCGCCCAATTTTCCAGCCTATCTACATACCAATATCCTATCCACCGAGCTGTCCCTCACAGCTACGATGCTTTGTTCATTACAACCTATTAACTCACCCCCACCCCCCTATTCCAGACCATGTGATCCCCAGGGAGAGGCGAAAACCCAGAGAAAACCCATAACTTTTGCAAATATGGCCCAAGGACTCCAATATGCAAACTTTCAGAGGAAATGATCGATATAATGAGGTCCATGACACAACTAAAGCTGTGATGGAGCAAGCCATTAAGGGGTCCTGAAAGGAGATGAATGGGTATTACCGGTCTTTTCAGACAAACTTTTCAAATATATTGATAGGGTGTAGTGAATCCTCAGAAGCGTTCGTTGTAAGTAAATGGGTAGTGTAGATTTGAAACTGTTTACTTAGAGAATTAAGCTTCCTGAAAAGTCCTGTGAAAAGATTGAACATTCTTTTTCTTGATAAATTGTTCAATAAATTTGTGCTGGGCCTTCACCCTACTCTTGTCCCCTTTTGTTTATCTCACCATGTAATGCACCCGAGTTAAAAATGGTTACTGCAAACTTGTCAAAGTTAGTCAGGGTACATTTACCCACCTTTCACTTGACGACAACCTTTGTGCCTCTTGATCTACAAGCAGTGTCTAAAGGCCCTTTTATATCCTAAGAGGCTTTCTTGATTCTTTTTGCCTGCCAGATTTCCCAAGACCATAGAAATCGATCCAATGTTAATTGAAGTGAGGAAGGTTGTTAAACTGGAGGCACACTGCCTCCTTAAAGGACTGTATCAATCAGACACAGACTTCCTGAGAGTAGGTTAGTTGTCCACCCCACCACCGTTAAAGCTGCAGTATTTTGAAATTCAATTGGCAATTTTAAGTGCAAGTTCCATTCAGCACAGGTTGAGTTTTTGTGGTGTTCTTTTGCTCCAGTTTGTAAGACAGCAAATTAGAAGTAGGCCCCACTCAACAAACTGGCCAGGTCCTTGGATTAATTAATCACCATTGGGAGTTCCTGCTAATTCAATTTGTCCGTAAGCTTTCGAGGAGGGTCCAAAAGTTTCAAATAGATTTTCTTAACAGTTACAAATGGATCAACTACTGCACTCCAATTTCAATACAAAGGAGTTCTTCATATTTATTTAAAAGATGTTTCAGTAATTTAAAGTTCCATTACTCACAAATGGTGGATTGACTTTGTTACCTAGCTATTTATCTTAAAAACCTAAAACAGCAAGGAATATTTTTAAAGCGCTTTTTCAGAAGTTTACATGTTAAAGCATGTTCTTAAATTGAAGCCATTTTGGGTTCTTATAGTTTTCTGGTGCTGGGCACAGGCTCAATTGCACAACAAGCTGGTGCAAAAACAGTCTAAAGTCTCTTAATTCAGTCCTGGAAGGCCATCAAAGCATCTATTACATCTAGTCCAGCAGTCACTCAAGAAACTACTGTTGTGAACTCCTTGGGAAGGAACAATGAGATTCAGACTGAAACACTCAGAATTACAAGTGTACATGCTGTTAAACACAGAACATAGATCCTTTCATTATCTTTTCTGACTACACCCCCTCTGCTGGTACAAATGTGTCAAATGGCCAAAATGCACAATGCAATTTTCAACACATTACATCCCTCCCCTTCTGAGTAAATGAGAGGCATATAGCAGGATTTTTCACACTGCACAACATGTTTTGGGACTGTAGAAATGGCCCACCATTGGCTGGCGGTGAGATCTTCCAGTTTTGGTGCTGTCAATGGGTTTTCCCATTGTTCACACCCTCCACCACCAGTGATCCCACACCCATAATGTGTCACCGTCGGCAGGACTAGAAGATCCCGCCATTGGGAACGGCAGGAAAATTTCGGCCATTAGCTGGGATTTTCTAGCCTCCCTGATGTGGGTTTTCCAGTGGCAATGGCAGATCACCATTGGCTACTGATGGGTTCATCCAGTCCTGCTGAAGCCAATGGTGATTTTATTGCTCATCGGCCGCACTGCTCGGGAACCAACCGCGGGGTTGCCTTCACTGGGATCGCAAGATCCTGTTGATGGGTAGGGCTGGAAAATCTCAGCCAAAGGATGTTTCAATGGCTTGGCTAGAATTTTCTGGCTCCTCCCGCCGACGGGATCTTCCAGTCCCACCAAAGTTGATGGATGTCTCAATGGCTCACCACATCCACTGCTGGGGCAGTAAACCCTAGCCTTTGTTTCCAAAAGTGTAAACAATAAACTTAAACACAACTTGAACATTCACTTTCACCGGTAACACTACAACATATTTAAACATTTGTACTAATTTAACAATGTACTTATAAAGAATGCGATGAAAGATTAGTTCACCAACTAATTAATGAAGTTCACTTTGCAACACAGTCACTAAGTTTGGTGGACATTTTCTCTCATGAGTAGAATATCATCTCACAGCAGGTGTCATCTCCTGTAATTTGTTCTTCATCTGAGATGTCAATGTTGGAATTGGATTCAATACTTATGGTGTTTTCAGTGCTTTGAAGAATGATATGTTTGGTGTGATTGTGAACCATGCTCAACACTGAACATTGGTCCCTTTGTGCAGCTGACAACAAATTGTCGGATGTCATAGGTGGCTATTTGCTTTCTAATGTGACAATCACCTTTCACAAGCAATTTATATCCTGGCTTCAGGGAGGCACCTTTAAATTTCATGTTTCATTCTGCATTCTCTTTAATTTGATCCTTCTGTTCACAATTGCATTCATGCACATGTTGATTATTAGCCCTGCGGGATAACTCAAGAAGATGTGTGCACATGGGATGTGCAAAGTTGAGTGGAGCTGGAGGTAGTTCTGACACCTTGAGTGGGTCATGAAGATTGAACATTGCATTTGCTTGACTGGCAAATAATGATTGATTTTCTGTTCTACCACACTGTCAATTCCTGGGACCAAGACCTTTTCTCTAAGGAGTTATTTAGTTTTGAAAATTCCCTGGTGAACTTTAAGTGTTATGTCAACAATACTCCATGAGTGTGGAATAACAATACATATCCTGCTTTCACTGCCTTAAGAAAAAGAGTTTCAAAGACTCACAATCCACTGAGAGAAAGAACTTTTCCTCATCACTGTCTTCAATAGGCAACCCCTTATTTTTAAACACCTAGTTCTAGGTTCTCCCAGAAGAAATATCTTTTCCAAATCCACCCTGTCAACACCCCTCAAGTTCTTATAAAAGAAAGAAGATTTTATCTTTTCTTAAAAAGTAGAAAGTTGACATAGCTTTATTGCAAGAAACTCATGAGGGCGACAGGGAGTATCTCAAACTCAACAGGGACTGGGTGGGGGAAATGTTATTTGCTTCTTTCTCGACCAGCAGTAGAGGGATGGCAATCTTGGTTAATAAGAATCTGCCTTTAGTTTAGAAAGCTGTGCGCAATCAAAGAGGATAGGTATGTAGTTGTTAAGGGGTTGACATATGGGGAGAATATGTTGATAATGAATGTCTATCGTCCTCCTAATTATTCCCTGGACTTGGTCACAAAGGTCTTTATGGACTCTGCTGAACTGGCCTCTAATTATTCCTTCATTGCTGGTGGCTTTAATTGCCATCTTAAGCCACTAATTGACAAACTCCCTGTTATATGGAACTATCTTGTGCAGCAAATGAAGGCATTGGCTTCAGCCTGTGAAGAGGTGGGTGATTTGGATGTGTGGAGAATTCTGCACCCCAAGGATAAAAACGTTACTTTTGTTTGGCCCCTCACGCCAGGATGACTATTTCTTTGTACCAAAGATGATCCTGCAGTCAGTTGCCTCTTGTATTATAGGTAGTATTGGGATCTCTAACCATGCTCCAGTCCTTTTCAAATTTCTTCTCGAAGGGACACATCCTCAGTCCAGGTCCTGGAGATTTGATGTGTCTTTATTTAAAGACCATAGATTCATCTCATACTTCAAGACCAAATTGGATGCTTTTTGCCTGGTTAATTTTCTTCCTGATGTGAGCCCCTCTGTCCTTTGGGCGACCTGCAAGGCCTTTGTTAGAGATTTGGTCATCTCAATTTTGATCAAAAAGAGATGTAAATTGATAGAGCAGCAGCACCAGTTGGAAGTCCGGCTAACTGAACTGGAGAGGGAGTATGGTGAGAATCCTTGTCTTGCCAAGTTGAAAAAATTGGTGTTCTTAGGGCGGCACTGACTCTGTTGACCCAGTGTGCTGAAAAACGTTTGAGATTTGCTAAGCAGAAATTGTATGAATCTGGAAATAAACCAAGTGGATTTTGGCTTTTCTTGCTAGGAGGAAATCAGACTCTTGGACGATTGCTTCAGTTGTGGCCTCTGAGGGAATTAGGAGGGTTAGGGCAAAAGATATTAATGGGGCTTTTAAGAGCATATGCCAATTTATATGAATTGGGTCAAGCTGAGGGTGCTCCGGTACTTATGGAAACATTTTTTTCTCTTCTCTTGAACTTCCCCCTGCCCCGGAGGATCTGAGAACAGCTTTGAATGCTCCGATCACTGAAGAGGAGGTGGTCTCTGCCATGAAGGAGCTTCAGACGGGTATGGCGGCTGGCCCTGACGGTTTAGGGTGTGAATTCTGTGAGGAATTCAAAGACTTGTTATTAGATCCACTAACTGGTCTGTATAATCATTCATTTGGTGTAGGGCTGCTACTGCAGTCACTTCGGGAGACAAATATCTCCTTAATCCTAAAAGCGGGCAAGAATTCCGTGCAGTGTACTTCTTACAGACCCATTTTCTTATTGAATATCAACTTGAAATTGTTGTCTAAGGTTCTGGCGATGAGCCTGGGGAAAATCTTTCCTTGATTATCCAGGGTGATCAGACTGGATTTTTAAGGGTTGAAGCTCATGCAATAATGTTAGGAGGTTGCTAAATATTAAACAAATCTTTCAAAAGTGTGCTATGGATGGGTTAGTGATCTCTGGATGCTAAAAGGGCTTTTGATAGAGTGGAATGGAATTATTTGTTCTATACATTGTATAAATTTGGATTGCGAGTGACGTGGATTTAGGTCATCTATAGGAATTCAGTGGTTGCGGTCCTTATAAATGGTCATAGATCTGAGAATTTTGACCTTCGGAGAGGAACGAGTCAGGGATGTCCTTTCTCTCCCTTTTTCTTTGCTCGAGCTATGAAACTTTTGGTGGAGGCCATTAGATCTGACCCTCGGGTTTATGGGTTGTATAAAATTTCACTTTATGCAGATGATGTCTTGCTGTTTGTTTCTGAGCCAAGTGTTCCTCTCTGGTCCTGTTATTATTGATGTGGTAGCAAGATTTTTTGGGGGTTACAAGATTAACTTCACAAAATCGGAGGCTATGCCCCTGAGCAAGTTAAGGGGTAGACCCCCTCCCTCTTCTAGTTTTTCCTTCAGATGGCCTCTGTCAGGGGTTATTTATCTGGGTATTTGTGTTAACCCTGGTTTTCGCCAGTTATATAGGCAAACTTTCCTTCATTATTGACATCTATTAAGTGGGACCTACAGCGGTGGTCAACTTTACCAATTTCGGGGTAGAATTGGTTGGGTAGAATTGCTATGATTAAGATGAATGTGTTGTCTAGGCTACTTTATCCTCTGCAAATGCTACCTACAGCCTTCCAGTCACAAAAACATCCATCAACAATTACCTTTTTGTTTCCTGCCACTGATCCGATTTTGTATCCAACTTTCTGCATTCCCCCTGATTCCATGGGCCTTTTTTTAAACCAATCTGCTATGTGGGACCTTGTCAAAAGCTTTACTAAAATCCATATAGACCACATCAACCACATTGCTCTCATCAATCATCTTTGTACTTCCTCAAAATACTCCAAGTTAGTCTGGCATGACTTTCTATTTAAAAATCCATGATGACGGTGGTCCTTGAATAATCCATGCCTTTCTAAATGACAGTTATCCTATTCCTCAGAACTGATCCCAATAATTTGTCCACTGCTGAGGTCAGATTGATCAGCCTATAATTATTCAGTCTATCTGTCACTCACTTTTTAAATAAAGGTACTACATTACCAGACCTCTAATCCTCCAGCATCTCACCTATGTCCAGTGAGAATTGAAAAATAGTGGTCAAACCTTCCACTATTTCCTCCCTGGCTTTTTTGAGGCATGTTTTTTTTCTGGCCCTGGTGTTTTTTTTAACTTTCAAAAATGCTAATTCCCTTCATATTTCTTCTCTCCCTATGCTTATCACATCTAATACTTCGTACTCCTCTTCCTCCTGAACTACGATGTCTGCATTGTCCCCTTTTTGTGAAAACCGATGCAAAGTATTCATTAAGTACCATATCCAAATCTTTCCTCCTCTATACATAGGTTACCTTTTTGGTCTTTTATGGGTCCTACTCATTCTTTAGTTATCCTCTCACTTTTAATGTATTGATAAAAGTATCTTTGGGTTTTCCTTGATTTTACCTTGCCAATATTCTTTCATGCCCTCTCTTTGCTTTCCTAATTTTCTTTTTGATTTCACCACTCCTCTTTCTATACTCCTCTTGGCATTCTGTAGTATTGAGAGTTCTTGGTGTCCAGCATTAGCTTTCCTTTTCTCCCTTGTCTTACCCTGCAAGCTCTTAGACATCCGTGGCAGCAGACCCTAATACTTATGAAATGCATGCCCACCATTCCATCATGTACAATTGGTATGTGACCATCACAAGCACGTCTTCATGGCTGTTGTCATGGAGCCCATCTAGCCTACACTGAGATAGCTACAAGGCCGGTAAATCTTTGAACTCGACTCTTCATCCAGAGAAAACCTGTCATAATGATGGGCCTTCCTATAAAGCAGATCAGTGACCTCCTTTATGCATAATGCGTTGTGGACTGGGGGATGCTGCACAGGTGTATACATGCTAGCTTGAGAGTTACCATGACTCCTGCATCCTCAGTCACTCCCAGGTGTCAAGGATTTTCAAGGAACAGAACATCTTCAGGGATGGTTCCTGGGGGATGAGGGCTACTTAGACGCTGGCTGATGACTCCAGTGCACCACCCTCACACTCATGCTAAGGAGAGATACAGCACTGTTCACAACTCCACATGGTCCCTTGTAAAGCAGACCATAGGACATCTGAAGATGTGCTTCTGATGCCTGGGCTGCTCAGGTGGCTCTCTGGAATATACACCTGAAAGTGTTTCCCGCACAATGGCAGTTTGTTGTTCCCTTTACAAACTGATGATGCAAAGGATGAACTCTCACCAGAAGATGAACTGGAAGAGGATGGGAGAGCTCTTTGGACAATGAAGATGTGGAAGTGCAGAAAGCCCAGGGGGCTGCTGAGCGACAGTATGAGCATGCTGATGCCATTGAGGAAGGAACACATGGGAGGTGTGCCTGTGATATTTTAAAGCTGACAGCTTCCAGGAAATGTAAAGTTAAGTGAAGGGATATGCCCATATCTCCCCTCACTCTCCAAGACATTCCCTGTCATCTCAGGGGATAGCTGAATTATTGTTGAGAGAACGAGTCCTTGCGTGTTGAATTCATGACTCGCTAGAATTTGTTCTTAGCTGTGATCATCAGTGATCTGCTGATACCTTCATTCTGTGAATTTCAAACCCACTGATGATTGACAGCAAATGATGTTGTGACAGAGATGCAGACCAGCCTAGTGATCTCATTCTAAAGTGCATGTTTTGGGTTTGGACACAAACAATGAGGAGATCCAAATGCTGTTGGCGAGCCGCAGGGGAGTTGATGGCCTAGTGGTATTATCCCCAGACTATTAATCCAGAAACTCAGCTAATGTTCTGGGACCCGGGTTTAAATCTCACCACGGCAGATGGTGTAATTTGAATTCAATAAGGAATTAAGAATCTCTTGATGACCATGAAACCATTGTCAATTGTCGGAAAAACCCATCTGGTTTACTAACGTCCTTTAAGGAAGGAAATCTGCCATCCTTATCTGGTCTGGCCTACATGTGACTCCAGAGCCACAGCAATGTGGTTGACTCTCAACTGCCATTGGACAACAAGTGATGGGCAGTAAATGCTGGCCAGCCAGCGACACCCATGCCCCATGAATGAATAAAAAATAAAGTATCATTGCTGATCAGCTAACCTCAACCATGCTGTCCCTTAAGGCAGAAATGTTCAAAGCTTTCCCATCTTACACCTCTAATAAAGATCTAAACACATCTCCCTGACAACACACAAGGGAGTTCTAACAACATCAGGCACTCGACTCATCGATCGACAGTTCCGACGCGCCACAGCGAAAAACCGCACCGACCTCCTCAGAGGACAAACACGGGACACGGTGGACAGAGTACCTTCGTCGTCCAGTACTTCCCCGGAGCGGAGAAGCTATGGCATCTCCTCCGGAGCCTTCAACATGTCATTGATGAAGATGAACATCTCGCCAAGGCCATCCCCACACCCCCACTTCTTGCCTTCAAACAACCACACAACCTCAAACAGACCATTGTCCGCAGCAAACTACCCAGCCTTCAGGAGAACAGTGACCACGACACCACACAACCCTGCCACAGCAACCTCTGCAAGACGTGCCGGATCATCGACACGGATGCCATTATCTCATGTGAGAACACCATCTACCAGGTACACGGTACCTACTCTTGCAACTCGGCCAGTGTTGTCTACCTGATATGCTGCAGGAAAGGATGTCCCGAGGCATGGTACATTGGGGAAACCATGCAGATGCTACGACAACGGATGAATGAACACCGCTCGACAATCACCAGGCAAGACTGTTCTCTTCCTGTGGGGGAGCACTTCGGTCAAGGGCATTCAGCCTCTGATCTTCGGGCAAGAGTTCTCCAAGGTGGCTTTCACGACACACGACAACGCAGAGTCGCTGAGCAGAAACTGATAGCCAAGTTCTGCACACATGAGGATGACCTAAACCGGGATCTTGGGTTCATGTCACACTATCGGTAAACCCCACACCCTTGCCTCCTGGACTTGCAGAATCTCACTGGCTGTCCTGTCTGGAGACAAGACACATTTCTTTAACCTGTGCCTAATGCTCCCTCCACTCACATTGTCTGTATCTTTAAGACCTGTTTAGCTGTAAAGATTTGCATTCTAATCAGTATTCTGTAACTTGATTTTGTGTCTCTGTGCCCTGTTTGAGAGCAGATATCCACTCCATCTGACGAAGGAGCTGGGCTCTGAAAGCTAATGGCATTTGCTACCAAATAAACCTGTTGGACTTTAACCTGGTGTTGTTAAAACTCTTTCTGTGTTTATCCCAGTCCAACGCCGGCATCTCCACATCATGAACACACAAGGGTCCAGAGACTAGTTGCACTGAGGTTGACATCACAAGAATGTTCATCTCAGGATGGGACGCTCTCATGTAAGTGGGAGAATGACTAAACCTTGAGATAAGTGGGTTCCAAAGTACTAAATCAGTTGACCGGATCATTCACAGCACTGTGACGGATTTTTATGAGCCCCTTAGTAAACAGGTGTGCTTTGAGGGCTCGGGCTGCTACTGAGCTGGATAGCTGTTGTCTGCTGGTGCCTGAAAAAAGAAAACAGAGATTTAGTGGGTGACCTTAAGCTATTTCAGATTACATTTGACTCAATTTGATTTCAGGATCTAATTAAATGATGGAGCTCAGATCTGTACTAGATTATTGGGAGAGGCCAAGCTCCTTCCCCCCCATTGAGACTTCCCCAGAAGGGCCAGAGGATCGAGTGTGAGCAACATAATAGGATGGGATGTCAGTGATACTCGCCTTGATCGAATTCATGGAGGAAGCAGCCAACATTACTGGGGAGGAGAGGGATCACTCATGGGGGGAAGGAGTTTGGCCTCTCCCAACAATCTAGTATGGATCTGAGCTCCATCACTTAATTAGATCCTGAAATCAAATGGAGTCAAATGTAAATTATATGAAAGAGTCCATGAGAGAATGAGTGTTGATGTGCCCCCCACTGATGGATGTGTGAGATCTTTGAAGTGAGTAGCCTTTTGCGTGTATGATGAGAGTTTGAAAGTGAAGGATTTGAGACATGACTTACCCTGGCGGAGTGGATGAGACAATTCACCTGCTTCCTGCATTGCATTAATCTTTGGGCGTGATTGCCTGTGCAACCGACCGGGGCAACAACTTCCCAGTCTGAAGAGGTGACATTGGGGTGTTTCTTTTAGCCAACCCATGAATAGAGGACATGCCTCTGTGCCCAGACTCTGCAGATCATGGCGCGAGGTCCTGATGGCTCAAGTGGGGTGTTGTCTTTTGGTTGAGGGAGGTAGGCTTTTGCTTCTGGCTGCCAGACATTGTGGATGGTCTCCAGAAGACAAAGTGAGATGTATACATTGGACTGGCATTTAAATATGGCACTGGGACCTTTGAACCTGCCAGCTGATATGGGCAGATGAGTCAGTTCTTGACCCACCAGGTGTTTCGGAGAGATATTCGCTCATGAAAAAATAATTAGGCTCCAAGCACGAAATTGTGCATGACTTCACACCATCATGGCCTGTGAGAAAGGTGCCGCTGGAACTGCTCGCCACTGTACTTTAATAACACAATTGAGAATTCTGCTCTTACTTTCTACGCTGGTGGCGTGTTTTTGGATTCAAGTGCTGCTTTTCCTGTCAGCAGTGTTCAAAATAATTTCTCAATTCCTTGCTGATGTGTTTGTGAGGAACTTTGCTTTACCATTTTTCCAACATATCTGCAGCAACAATCAACAGAGGCATTATTTGCTGCTCCCCACTGTGTTCATCAATCAGATCCACAGATGCCCATTTATGAAATTGCAGAGTTCACCCTTAAATAAAGAGCTTCCAATCTGTTCATGTTCAAGTAGTGCATGATAGTGGACTATGATTATTGATGCCTGGACCAATTTATCTGATAGCATATTGATTGCTTTTGGGGACCTGTATAGGTTTATGAAATGAACATTGACCGGTTACTGTCTGCTAGAGATGTTCATGTCTGTATCCTATCTCTTTTCTTTTCACGTAATACCAGTGATCCTTTTGTAGATGACAGTACAATTATCATATGGTGTATTCTTTCAACTTGAAGGAAAATTTTCCAAAATGAAGCAAATGAGAAAATAATGGGTCCCACAAAGGCAATGAAATACAGCATATTAATTATGTGACATAGACATATTTGGAGACATGAAAACGTTCATGTTCCCTGAAATCACATCTGGACATATCCTGAACCACTTACTGAAATATGGCACTACCGTTTTCCACAAGTTATCAAATAAGTTGATTCTCGGTCTTTAATTTTAAGGAGAGAAATCTGGGTGGCTTCTCTTGATCTCCTGCTGTTACTTCATCAGAAGATCAGTAGAATTCCTTGAGAAAAGTTGTAACCCACTGTGTTCAACCATTTGAACTCTTTCTCTGGAGATTCCACCAAGAACATTGACATTTAAAGAGAGGTTTCAGTTATCTGGAAAATATCATCTTCAATGGATTAAAATCAACAATGCCCAGAATTTCCATGAAGGTACACTAATGGTCATGCTGTGTATTGTCTGAGTATTCATACTGTGATATCTGAACTGCAGGGA
The DNA here is from genome assembly GCF_964213995.1 of Mustelus asterias. Classification (NCBI taxonomy): domain Eukaryota; kingdom Metazoa; phylum Chordata; class Chondrichthyes; order Carcharhiniformes; family Triakidae; genus Mustelus; species Mustelus asterias. The sequence continues at coordinate 79,117,458 of NC_135806.1, read as the reverse complement.
ATATTATTGTGCTATAGCAATAAGGCCATGGACAACTTTAGCCCTGTTCATCCAGTGGAACAAAGCTTCATTCCTACTATGTTCACACAGGCTGCCAATTTTCTAGTGGAGATTTTTAAGTTAGCTAAGATTTTCACCAGTAGCAGATAGAATGTATCGTGTAAATTTGGCTCTCGTGATGCAATTTGAACCCCAATGCCATTTTAACATGAGATTATGGAAATCCCAACCAGTACCCAATCTGCTCACTTAGGGCAGCAATGTCAATTTGGGAATGTCTAAGCTCTGAGGTAACTATAGCAATATTGGTCATTCTGGTCAGTCACTGTTGGGGTGTCCATGAGGGTCCTGACATTGCAGGTCCTAATCATCATTTTAAAGGATGAAAGATGGCTTATGTGTGGGGTTTTTTTTAACATGAGGTCATCCTTGCACATAAGCTATCAAATGGGCTCAACAAAGCAAAATCTTGATCCACTGGAGACCAGGCTCCACTGTGGAAGCCTAGGACATAGAAGCACACATACTCCTATTGTCTTCCTTTCTCCTTCCCACTGGATCTCTCTTCCTGAGAGACTCATAAATTGCAGTGGTAGTCTCATGAGGGTTGCACTGACTTCTCGCTATGAATGCTCTTAACAATGCTTTTCTCTCATTTTGGCCCTAATGCTCCTCCCTGGCTGCTAATGGTGTTGCTGCTCTTTTCTCATTCTTCTGGGTGGCGGTTACTGCCTCCAGGCAACCTTGCCATGTTGTGAGGCCAACAACCAAGGAGAACCAGAGGAAAGATAAAATAGCAGCAGAAGTAAGATTTCCAGCTCAACCTCTTGCAGCAAGAGTTATGGGGGTAATGGGTGTAAATAACATTGAAGTGGCCGATCAGTCATGATCATGTTAAAAAGCGGAGCAGGTTCAATGGGCTGAAAGGAACAAGAGTAGGCCAATGTTCCTAAGAGGTAAGAAGGACACATCATTATTTAGCAATTCCAGTAACTTGCTCATTCTGCTGTCCTGATAACTTAGAGGGACTTTGTGTAAATTATCAGTCCTTATTCTGTCCTAATCCTGCATAAAATAACATTGAAACTATTCTTACACCTCTTCAATTCCGAAGAAATCATATTGGACTCAAAGATCAGGATTTTCCCAAAATGATTTTAAGTCCCCAATTCGCATGAAAATGAGAGTAACTCGCATCGATTTTCTTAGCGTGATTTTCAGAGTAAATCTCTGACACACTGCAGAGTGCCCTCGTGGGATTTCCTCTGAAAATCAGGGGACGGGGCTTATTCCCGCCCGAGAAGCTGGCAGCATAGTGCTGAGTGGGCCACTGCGCAATGCACCAATCTGTCAGTGCCAAGATCAGCACATTCGCAGTGGCCCTGCATTGCCAGCCTCCTGATCACTGGCCAGCCCAATGGCTGCCCCTCCAACTCCATCTCCCCCTCCCCCACCCTCCCCTCCATCTACCCCCCAATTACTGGCCCCCAGACCTCTCGGGACCAGCCCCAATTTTCTCCCCACTCCGGCCAGCCCCTATCTCCCCAATACCCGACCCCCCCCCCCCACCCCGCAACCTAGCGGAGGGGGGGGGGGGGGGGAAGAGACGCTAGCAAGCCCGGATACTTCAGTCTCGGGTCCAGTAATCAAATGGAAATCTGGATTAGAATATTGAAATCAGTGTGGTGGACCTCAGTTGTGCCTTTGTCCTATATGGACCACCGTTGTGTGTGTTTGTCATACCTGGACACATCCCCTTCCAGTTTGGTTCCTCCCCTCGGCACCTAGTATAAAGGTGGCTGTCTCCTCCCCCTTGTTCAGTCCAGGTTGGTTATTTGTTGGGATCTGCTCCTGATTCTGTTGTGAATAAAAGCCTACACTTATATTGGCATATCGGTAGTCTTTCGCCTTATTGATAGCGCATCAATTTTATTCACAACAGTTACCAGTATGGAGCAGTTTCTAAAACCCGACACGTTAGCATTAGACCCTCAAGAGGTTGGAGCCTCTGATAAATTTGATCATTGGTTGGACTGCTTCGAAGCATTCATCGACACCGCTACGGCCATCGACACCGACGCTGCTAAACTCCACGTGCTCCGCGCCCGGATAAGCGAAGCTGTCTATGGAATCTTCTGGGACGCTGCTACTTACGCGGACGCTATCGAACTCCTAAAAGGGCAGTTCCGAAAGAGCCCTAACGTGGTTTATGCCAGAAACCTCCTAACTACCCGCAAGCAGCAGCCAGGAGAATCGTGCGCCCAATTTCTGCGCGCCCTGCGGGTCCTAGCTCGAGCTTGTGACTGTAAGGCTGTTTCAGCAGCTCGGAACATGGAGGACCTGATCCGCGACGCCTACGTTGCGGGCATTGAGTCTACATACATCCAGCAGCGTCTGCTGGAACAAGATGACCTAGATCTCCGAAGAACAGCCACAATGGCTGAAACGTTAGAAGCGGCCTCCCATAATCTCGGGTCTTACCTTGCATCCCGTTCCACCGACGGCTCACCGCGACGGCTGTTCCGGCGGGGCCCAAATGTTACTTTTGTGGCCTACCTAAGCACCCTCGGCGTCGCTGCCCAGCAAAGGACGCGATTTGCTCCGGATGCGGTAAGCTAGGCCACTTCGTTAAAGTCTGCCGAGCAAAGCCGCTTCCGAAGCCTCGTGGAGCCATGTGTGCTCCGAGGGTGCAGCCATCTTTGATGCAGCGGCGGCTGCGCGCGAATCGCCATCTTTGATGCGGTCACCGGAAGTGTGGGAATCGCCATCTTTGATGCGGTCACCGGAAGTGCGGGAGTCGCCATCTTTGAGACTGGCATCAAGGCAAGCTGAGCAGGAAGCTTCATCCGTGACGTCATCAGACGGCGACGAAGATGGATTCTTCTTTAATTCAACGGTGGCATCGATTTGCCTGGACCAGTCGCAGCCTCATCAACTCTCCAAGTCCATAATGGAGATCAAGGTAAATGGTTATGCAGAAAACTGCCTGTTTGACTGTGGGAGCACAGAAAGTTTTATACACCCTCGCACAGTGCGTCAATATGCCCTTCCCGTGCGACCCTGGAGCCAGACCATCTCCATGGCCTCGAATTCCCACTCAGTGGAGGTCCTCGGGTGCTGTTTGGTGACGCTGACGGTACAGGGCACAGTCTACGAGCGTTTTCGGCTCCTCGTGCTGCCACGACTCTGCGCAGCTGTACTGCTGGGGTTAGATTTCCTCAGCCATCATAGGAGCGTCACCCTGCAGTATGATGGCCCTTATCCCCCGCTCTCCGTCTGCCAGGCGCCGCCACGGCAGCACCCCTCGCGCACCACCTGCAGTCTCTCGACCCTCAAGATCACCTCCCCCCGTTATTTGATAACCTCACCCCGGATTGTAGGCCTATAGCCACCAAGAGTAGGCGCTATAGTGTGGATGACCGGGCCTTCATTCGGTCCGAGGTACAACGGCTGCTCCGGGAAGGGATTATCCAGGCCAGCACCAGCCCCTGGAGGGTGCAAGTGGTCGTAGTTAAATCGGGGGAGAAACACCGCATGGTGATTGACTACAGCCAGACCATAAATAGGTATACTCAACGAGATGCGTATCCTCTTCCCCGTATCGCGGACATAGTCAACCGCATCGCGCACTATAGGGTTTTCTCGACGATCGATTTGAAATCGGCTTACCACCAGCTCCCTATCCGCTCGGAGGATCGCCCATATACTGCCTTTGAGGCGGATGGCCGCCTCTACCAGTTCCTCCGAGTCCCCTTTGGTGTCACCAATGGGGTCTCAGTCTTCCAACGGGCCATGGATCAAATGGTAGACCAGCACGGGCTACGGGCCACTTTCCCGTATCTGGATAACGTCACCATCTGCGGCCATGACCTGCAGGATCATGATGCCAACCTACAAAAATTCCTTCGTACGGCCACTCTCCTGAACCTCACATATAATGAGGCGAAGTGTGTTTTCCGGACACACTGCCTCGCCATCCTTGGATACGTGATAGAAAATGGTGTCCTTGGCCCCGACCCAGCCCGTATGCATCCCCTTATGCAGCTTCCCCTCCCTACTACCCTCAAAGCACTGAGGAGATGCCTGGGCTTCTTCTCCTATTATGCCCAGTGGGTTCCCCGTTACGCAGATAAAGCCCGTCCGCTCCTAAAATTGACCTCTTTTCCCCTGGCGGAGGAGGCCCGTCGGGTCTTCGACGACATCAAAGCGGACATCACGAAGGCCGTGATGCACACTGTGGACAAATCCATCCCATTCCAAGTGGAAAGTGATGCGTCTGACTTTGCCCTAGCTGCCACCCTTAACCAGAGGGGCCGTCCGGTGGCCTTCTTTTCCCGGACCTTACAAGGCCCTGAGATTCGACATTCCTCGGTCGAGAAGGAGGCCCAGGCCATTGTGGAAGCCATCCGGCACTGGCGCCATTATCTCGCGGGCCAACGATTCACCTTGATTACAGACCAGCGGTCAGTTGCCTTCCTGTTTAACACCAGGCAAAAGGGCAAGATGAAGAATGACAAGATCTTGCGGTGGAGGATTGAGCTCTCCACCTACAGATATGACATCATGTACCGGCCCGGGAAGCTCAATGAGCCCCCAGATGCCCTGTCCCGTGGATCATGTGCCAGCGCCCAACTAGACTAGCTACAGTCCCTCCATAACGACCTCTGTCACCCGGGTGTCACCAGAGTTTTCCATTTTGTCAAGTCCCGTAACCTGCCCTTCTCCCTTGAGGAAGTCCGGATGATTACCAGGCAATGCAGGGTCTGCGCTGAGTGCAAACCGCAGTTCTACCGGCCAGGTAGGGCGCACCTTGTAAAGGCCACTCGCGCGTTTGAGTGCCTTAGCATTGATTTTAAAGGCCCCCTCCCCTCCTCTAACTGCAATGTTTATTTCCTGAATATCATTGACGAATACTCACGTTTCCCTTTTGCCTTCCCCTGCTCGGACATGACCACGGCTACAGTGATTTGGACCCTGAACAAGCTCTTCACCTTGTTCGGCTTCCCAGCCTATGTCCATAGCGATCGTGGGTCCTCTTTCATGAGTGACGAGCTGAGGCAGTACCTGCTCGCCAAAGGCATTGCCTCCAGCCGCACCACTAGCTATAACGCCAGGGGCAATGGCTAAGTAGAACGGGAGAACGCAACCGCCTGGAAGGCCGTTCTATTAGCATTACGGTCTAGGGGCCTTCCAGTCAGCCATTGGCAAGACGTCTTTCCGGACGCATTACATTCCATTAGGTCACTCTTGTGCACAGTGACCAATACGACCCCTCACGAGCGGATGTTTTCGTTTCCCAGGAAGTCCTCCTCGGGTACTTCGCTCCCGGATTGGCTGATGTCCCCGGGACCCGTCCTGCTTCAGAAGCATGTCCGGACCCATAAGGCAGATCCCTTGGTCGAGGAGGTTCAATTGCTCCACGCTAATCCCCAATATGCTTACGTAGCGTACCCTGATGGGCGGGAGGACACGGTTTCTGTCCGTGACTTGGCACCCGCGGGTGCCCCTGAGGTCACCACGTCCTTCCGCCCCACAGTCCCTGGTGTCGTCCATTCGGAGACTACTACGCCTCTTCCTCCCTCAGTCCCTGTTCCCAATGTAGTGCGCCCAGAGCCTGTTGCGGCCCCCCACCCCCCAGCTCCTGTTTCCACTGTTCCCCATACGCCACCAGGGCCACTGCTCACTCCTCTCGCCCCTGTGTACAGCTCGCTTGAGTCGCCGGAGCCGTCGCCACGCAGTACCTGACGACTGGACGGGACGACGGATCGGTTCGCTTCGCGCCACCTCACGCCTTCTCTCGACGCTCACTGTGCGGAGCCTGGGCCGACATCGCACCCTGCTCGGACGACTCTGCGACCTGCACTACGACGATCGCGACGGTGGATCAAGCCACTGGTTCATCTGAACTTGTAATATTGTTTCCGCTTCACCCCGTGTTGTTTTTTTAAAGGAAGGGGTGAATGTGGTGGACCTCAGTTGTGCCTTTGTCCTATATGGACCACCGTTGTGTGTGTTTGTCATACCTGGACACATCCCCTTCCAGTTTGGTTCCTCCCCTCGGCACCTAGTATAAAGGTGGCTGTCTCCTCCCCCTTGTTCAGTCCAGGTTGGTTATTTGTTGGGATCTGCTCCTGATTCTGTTGTGAATAAAAGCCTACACTTATATTGGCATATCGGTAGTCTTTCGCCTTATTGATAGCGCATCAATCAGCTCCATGCCGATTTCTGGCGTAGAGCTGATTACTCTAAGTCCTGGTCCCGGAGACACGCTGAGGCCGTGGCACCCTGCGGGAAGCCCGCAAAATAGCTCGAGCTGCACAGCAGGCTGGGAGAATTATCTCAAATGTTAACTCTGTTTCTCTCTCCACAGATTCTGCCAGACCGGCTGAGTTTTTCCAACAATTTTGCTTTTATTTCAGATCTCCAGTATTGCAGTATTTTGCTGTTGTTGAAACCATTCAGCCAGTTTCTATATCAATAGCATTAAAAATACAGACTCAGAAGCAGCTATAAAACTATAATGTGGTTCTAAATGTCAAATGTAATTGTCATATATTTGTCCCGTTTGGCTCACCAAAGAGCCCCGCTATAATAATGTGTGCAAGGAAGTGATGGAATGTGACGTAGAGCGGGGAACAGAGAAGCAGCAGTTATGAAAGAGAACACACCACAATAAAGTTACATTTGTTAATCGAGTGTTCCCGAGTGCCATTTTCCAAAAACACAGCAATGATAAAGGTGATGGATTCATTCTCAACACAATAATTGTGTTCCATTTGTTTTTCAACCAAGTATCAACCTATGGTTCTTTTCTTATGAAAAGTTTTGTTAACTTTAATTCTATGATGAAGTACTATTAATCTCCAATACCCACCTCCAACCAATCTGAATTGTCTACTTTCTTTCCATTTGCCCCAGCATACGGAAAGAGAGAAAATACAAGAGAGAAAAAACAAAAATTGAGTGAATAAAAACAAGGCCAGAAGTCAAATAGTGACACTTGGAGGGATACAGAAATGCAAAAAAAAAGCACTACTGAAAACTAAGGCCCCAATCTATCAGCAGAATGGAATTCCTGTCTACCCATTGAAATTCTAGCCAGATTCTGAATCAAATCATTGAAATGGTTTAAAGTTTATTTATTAGTGCCACAAGTAGGCTTACATTAGCACTGTAGCGAAGTTACTGTGAAAATCCCCGAGTCACCACATTCCAGCACACACCAAGGGAGAATTTAGCATGGCCAATGCACCTAACCAGCACATCTTTCGGACTGTGGGAGGAAACCAGAGCACCCGGAGGAAACCCTCACAGACACGGGAGAACATGCAGACTCTGTATAGACAGTGACCAAAGCCGGGAATCGAACCCGGGTCCCTGGCTCTGTGAGGCAGCAGTGCTAGCCACTTGTGCCACTGTGCCGCCCATATGTTAAGACTTATGGGACCAAGGCAGGCAGATAAAATTAACATCAATCTGACTGAATGGCAGAACAGCTCGTGGGGCTGCACGGTCTCCTGGTGTTCCAATGTTCTTATTATAAGCTTCAGATTTCTTCACATCATTTAAAGGTAAATGAGACAGTGAATATTTTACTCCAAAATTTTACTAGTTTGTGGCTTGACTGATTGTTCAGAACAATGGCGTAAATGGATATATTTGCAGCACTGGAATATGACTTGTGTTCCTCAAAGTAATAATGGAAGTGATATGAACCTATCATGTGTTTCAGCAGGTTATAAATTGCTTTCATTAAGACAAAATCCTTTGTATCCAGCTCTTACTGTTCTTGACTTGGGAGTCTATAACGCTGGGTGAAAATAATAAAAAAGAACACATTTCAATTCTTAACTTTTCTTTCTCTGATCAGTAGCTCAAATTATCCAAAATTACAAGGTTTAAAGAACACCCTCTCCCCCTCCCTCAGAAGCCACTAACCAACTTTAAATTAATAGTCCTACTAAAGCCCCTGTTTAGTGGTCTCAGGCAAATATGGGGATCATCCAGGCAAAGCTGTGAGCGATATAAAAATATTTGACGGCTGAATTGCAGACAATGATCTAAGGGCTTTTCATCACTGACTCCACTGCCAAGGGTTCACAGATCTGAGAGGCGCCGGCATGTTACAGCAAATGGAGATTGAGTTTGCTGCTTTCGTGCCAGTGGTTTGTATCTGCCTGCAAGTTCTCTGAAATTCTTGCTGAAGATATAACGGCTTCTTACTAGGAAATTTTACCTCCCCCAATTCCCCATTTCCTGCTACCAAGTGACCTGATTTAATTTTTCTCTTTGTAATCTTGTTTCCTTCCCTCCTGCTCTTCAGGTAACTAACATCATTTGAAAAGTAGAAGTAAAGATCATTCTTGATGTTTTTTTTGTAGGACATTGTGTTCTATTATCTGTCTTTAAATTTTACCTTAAATGTGCTAATTGATAACAGGCTAAACTGGAAATGTCAGATACTCAGATTAAACTCTAGGGAAGGAGATAATTTAAGGCAGGGTCTCTGAGGCCATTACCTTAAGGCTGTATAGCATTTTCCTTTAACACTCAATGTATGAAGTGTGAAAGGACTCAGAATGATCTTGGTGCCTCGGGGCTAAAAATTCTTAATATGACACCAACTTCTAAATCACAAATCAATACTTCCTCCAATTCTCAGGTGACTCAATTTGAGAGAAGATTTTTCATTCAATTTCAATTCCTGGCAGTTGAGCATTCTGTCAGCTTTAACAGGAGTTACAATATACTATGAAAACCATTTGGAAGGATAGGAAATCCGTGCACTAAAAGTTACAGTCTGGGAGGGGAGTAAATCAGGATTCACTGGTTGACAGTGGACAGCAGACAAATTATTTTTGTAGCAATAGGAGATGAACATTTTGGGCAAGGCTTTAGCCCTCCGAAGAGGGTCAGTATAGATGTAGAGGGCACAAAAATGTGAACCATTTGTTGGCATGGCAGTTTGCCAGTATCAACTTGTCCCCAGGCCATTTTACTGCACAGTAAGAAGTCTCTCAACACCAGGTTAAAGTCCAACAGGTTTATTTGGTAGCAAATACCATAAGCTTTCGGAGCACACCTCCTTCGTCAGATGGGGTGGATATCCACCCCATCTGACGAAGGAGCTGTGCTCCGAAAGCTTATGGTATTTGCTACCAAATAAACCTGTTGGACTTTAACCTGGTGTTGAGAGACTTCTTACTGTGCTTACCCCAGTCCAACGCCGGCATCTCCACATCATTTTACTGCAGGCAGGATTAGCATTGCTTACTAGGCCTTCCTGCATTGGTTACTGTGCCAATGGGGAAGAATCATACATGGCACGTAGACTTTGTCTACCCATTAATATGGCTTTGTACTTGTGTCCATGTCATCATCGCCCTTCCATAGTTTAATGTTTGTGTTTGTCTAAGATGTCTTTTTGAAAAGCTTCAATTAGAGTAAATGCTATTGTGAGTTCAATTTTTCTGTCAGCCAGTTCTGCTATTATAAAGTCTCGCCATCTACTTATGAATTTGTCACTTGTCTCTGTTATTGTTGCCTAAAGGACTTGAATTCCAGACAATGTATTCTGAAGTTACACTTCACTCATAATTGATCATCGATTGTTCACCATATTTTATCTTAAGAGCTTTGTAAAACAGGCCTAGCATGTTCAGACTGTGGAGGCCTTCATTATCAATATTAATTTTAATGATTTTTTTTGGTTCAGAAATATTAAGGTCCAGAAAACACAGCTCAGCAGTGTATCAGAACAAAGTAACTTCTGACAGGAGATCTATCGCCTTCCAATTTGGTGTTAGTAATTTTAATTTTTAACTTTTACAGGAATTTAAATGCTATCTGAAACTTTTGACAGCAATGCAAGTTTCTTCAAGCAGCTTGAGTAAATTAAGGTGCAACCCCAGAACAGAGGTATGGGGGGTGGGATTTTCCACACCTCCCACGGCATGTTTCATGGCAGCGAAGGCTGGCGATGGATCTTCTGGTCAATGGGGTTTCCTGTTCTATGCTGCCCACCATCACCAGAAAGTCCCTGCTGGTGAGAACGGCCATAAAATTCTGGCCATGATAGGTAAGATCCCTACAAAACTGCAGAACCCTTTCACACAGTTAGTTTTGATAGTTGTTTCAACTTCATAACAGCTCCTTTCTTCTGTTGTTGAGGGTTATAGATTTCTCGGTAAAATCTTCAAAACCACGCTGCCATTACAGCCATCATCATAGGGCCCTTATAATGCTGAAAGAGGCCATTCAGCCCATTGAATCTATAGCAACCCTCTGAAGAGCACCCACCACCCCCACCAACTCCTGCCCCGCCCCATCCCCGCAAGCCAGCACATTACGTGCTATTTCTCTTTGACATAAACATGTCAATGACACACCAGAATTTGTTGAGATATGTAATAATTTTAAATAGTTTAAGTTATGCCTTCTTAAAGCTAAATGCACACCATATCACAACAACAAGCTGCCGCAGGGGTTAGGGATGGTCTGGTGAAGTTAGGCAGGAGTTTGCCACAAGAATGGCCATTGCCACTGGGGACCCTTTTGTGGGCCATAGAATGTCTGAATAGGAGAGTAGTCTCCTGAGCTTGCAGGGGGCCTACCAGAGCTTACCAGGTGGTCTCCCCACACAACAGGGAGCCCACCATCACTGGTAAAATGCCAGTTGCAGCAGGAAGAGGCCCTTAATGAGCCATTTAATTAGTTAAATTACCTCAGGGTGGGAGGGCCAGTCCCCATCTTCACAGCTCCAGTAAAATGGCATAGCAGCAGAAAGATGATGAACACTGTGTCCTGGTACACCACAGAAACATGGCCTGTCTCCTTCTGCCCACCTCCTTGACCAAGACCTCCAGCAACTCATTGATAACCTTGGGAGCTATTTCTTTATCCTAGTATTCCAGTTTCATTGTGCATGCAGCAACATCCTCCTATGATTCAATGGAGCTTCCCTTTAAAAGGGCAGACTACCATAAAGAGCTGGAGGCTAGCTAGGACATGTGCTCGCATGTTATTAAGCCCCCTATTGTGTGTGCAGTCAGCCAGTGGTACAAATCATGTTAGGCTGTACATAGAAATCATGGAAATGAGGAGGCGGCATGAACGTTTTGTGCTTCTTGCCTCAACAGGAAGAGGTGCTGGGGTTACAATTTGTGAAAGCAATTGTAGAAAAATATTTAGCCTTTTGTATTATTTCATCACCCACCACATCCTATTTAAACAGACTCCATTCACAGTTATTGAATAATCCTATTATTTACAAATTCACATATAAATCTACCAATTCATAATGTACACATTTATTCATGTAGTACTGATGCGCGATTGATTCACACGGGAGGCTAGAACGTACCCGGGAATAAAGGCTTTTATTCACTACAAATAGGAGCACACTACTCAACAATATTATCCCAGACTAAAGACTACTAGGAAGTAGCAGTGACCTTTATACTCCTGTAAGAAGGCGGAGTCCTGGGCGGAGCCGAACGGAGTGTATCACATAAACAGTAATAACAGGTGGAACACCCAACAACCCTAACCCCAACAGCAACGAGAGTAACATATATACAAGTACCCATAGTGGTAACCATCTATGGTTCATCACAAGTACACATTACCAATTGTAAGTAAACCACCGTTTAACAAATTTAGGATCCTATAAAGTGACCAATACAGTACAAATGTAGTTGCACATTGTGATGGAATTTTTGGTTTTCTGTTTTCAAACTAAAATGACTTGGTTATGTTTCCATGTTGTCTTTCTGCCCATTTGCTGGAACATCAATCAGTATAGAATTGTGGCAGTGGACATATTGGGCTATACTGACCAATGGCACAGACACAGGAAAAGTGGCATGGTAGTATGTAATGAGTTAGGTTAGGAATACAATTAACTGATGGATGGTGGGGAGGATTGGAGAGGGGATTTTATCATTGGATTTTCTTTAAATTTTTCATTTATGGGAGGTGGGCTTCACTGGCAAGGCAAGGATTTCTCATCTCCGGTTGCCCTTGAGACAATAATGACAGTGAGATGCTTTCTTAAATGGCCGCAGTCTCACCATGCTATCAGTTACTTTGCAAAGTTAACCTCTGGGTCCAAAGTGCTATTATGCCAAAGAGCGTTGGAGAGTTGCAGCAGTGCATTTCGGAGGCAGTTCGCATTACAATCACATTGTGTTGGAGATGGAGGGAATGAATTTTTAAGAAAATTGATGAAGTGCCAAACAAGCAGATAATATTTCCTGGATTGTGTCAAGCTTCTTCAGTGTTATTGCAGCTGCACTCATCCAACCAAGAAAAGAATATTCCATCACATTCTGACTGGTACCTTCAGGGTAGCAGAAAGGTTTTGGGAATGTAGTGAGTTACCCATTGCAGAGCACCCACCGTATTTATGTGGCTGGTCCAGTTAAGTTTTGCACAATGGTGACCCCATTGCCTAAATGTTGGCTCTTTGTGGATTAGGGTCTTAGGCCAGAAAATTCAGCTCTGTAATGCTGGTGACCAGGATGTTAATGGTGAGAGATTCAACATTGAAAATAAATCATCCTTAATGACTGAAACATTAGTAAACTTACCTTGTCTTACCTCAGAATGATTGCCAGAATAGAGATATTTGGTGGATACTTTGGGATACTTTTGCCTAAATGTGACTCTGTAGATTAAGGTCTTAGGCCACAAAATTCAGTTCTGTAATGCTGGTACTTTCCATACTATGGGTACTGGCTTAGGTGAAAAATGGTGTTAGTACCATTCACATCTATATCTTGTGTGTCCCACAGAAAATGCCATGTTGTTGAGGGCTTTAGCATGGGTGTTACATATTGCCAGAAGTGTGCAGGGTAGACAAGATTGTGGTGCAAGTCAGCATTTAACTCTGTTTTCCTGCTTTTACTATTTTTGAACTGCATTTCCAGCTAAAGCTCTCCCTTAAATACACACCACAGAGTATGTGTTCAGCAGCACACCCCACCAATGCTATTTAAAGTCATTATTATCCAAATTGTGTGTTAAATGTTTTCTACTATTTGATCTTGCTGGACTAGTGGAAGTACTGGATTTTTGGAAAAGTTCTGTAAAGTTGTTTAAGTCTACGGAGAATGATGCTGAAAGCTGGGAAGTTATCATATGCTTCTGAGAACACCAGTTGGCCCCAGTCATGAGGCTATAGTTTCAGTTCCCCTTGGGGGAACTACAGCATTTGAGAAAGATGCAGAGAAGACAATCAGTTCACAGAGAGAGGAGGCGGAGGGTTCGCAGCAGGAAGCCTTCTCTACCAAGGATTGTCAGAGAATAATTCCTAACTGCATCTAATCCAGGAGTATCATATCAGGCAGCTGTGCTTCATCAATGATCTGATCACTAAACTTTGCTGTTTCGTGTAACCAGATGGCAGTCTCACAGCAGGATGAGGATGGCACTCCAAGTGGCTGTTAACATTACCATAGCTCTGAAATATTTGTCAGCGGATACTACTGGACTAAATCAGGTGACATAGCAAGCAAAACACAATTCCCCATCTTTCCCTGTATCTGTTAAGTTACTGAGGCTGTGGACTCCAAAAGATAAAGTTTTGTTGTCTTCTCTCTAAACAGAGAGAAGTAAGAGGAATAGAAAAATGTCTTTGTCTGGATATCAAGTTTCCCCATGGTGCAAGGACCTATTAATTGCTGAGACACGGTCTTACAGATGCCATGTTCCAAAGATGAGAAAAGCATGCAGTTGTTGGGCGATCACATCCAGAACATCATGAAAATGGATGCTCACTGTCTTTGCTATGACAGCAGCCATGATCTATTTATCCTGCGCCATTCCAATCCAGCAATCTTTCAATCATCATGTTGAACCACTCAGTAGCTGCTGGGTGTCAAAGATTATCCTCCCTACACCTGACTGACGACTCCCTCCACAAACCACACACACAGCCAGCAATTATATAAAGAGAAACATGCTGCCAGGAGCAATATTAATGAGGTGGACCATTGGGAATATGAAGCAACTCTTTTGTTGCCTGGTCCACGCAATGCGAGTCACAGTGACTATCCTCTGCTACAACCTCCACTACCTGGCCATCATAAGGTACAACCTTTGCCAACATGGATCTGTGACTAACCCAGGAGGGGGGGAGCGGGGAGGAAGAAGGTTGGAAGCATTCAGCACGTATTTCAGAGTGACTGTCCATGAGAGCACTGTCAGAAACTACAAATCCCCATTGTTTAACAATTCCCCACCTTACCATCTCTCTGTTCTGGATTGTCACTGCATCACCTTCCTGAAATAAAAGACACCACAAAGCAATCATTCCATACTAATGTAATCAAGACAGTACATTCAATACTCCACCCAATACTCAACTAATGGCGCAGTGGTTAGCACTGCTGTCTCACAGTGCCAGGGACCTGGGTTCAATTCTAGCCTTGGGTGACTATGTGGAGTTTGCACATTCTCCTGGTGTCTGTATGGATTTCCTGCGGTTTCCTTCCACAGTCCAAAGATGTGCAGATTAGATGGATTGGCCATGAAAAATTGCCTCTTAGTGTCAGGGAGATTAGTAGGGTAAATATGTGGGGTTATGGGGATAGGGCCTTGGTGGGATTGTTGTCGATGCAGGCTCAAAGGGTTGAATGGCCCCCTTCTGCATTGTAGGGATTCTATGGGGAAGATTCTCTCAAAAAAGTTCTAAGTGCTGAATTCAGGGGAAAACTGGTGTAATTCACAATTGTTTTTTCAGTGGGAGTTCAGACTAGAATCTCCCACACTCTGTGCAATGCATAGATCACAATTGTGAATATCATTAAAACCTCAGGGGGCGGCAGTCTGACAGTTCTGGAACTCTGTGCATGCGCAGTGGCCCCTATCTGTCAGCCTGCACTTTGCTAGCCAGCTCGATTGCTGGCCAGGACCCCTACAGTGCTGCCCCCAACACCCCCATGGCCCAATTGCAGCCCACACGATCATTCCTGGGCCAGTACCGAGCCCCCCCCATCTTGGACCGCCCCAATCTCCAGCAATCCCCAGCAGTGATGACCCTCCCCTGGCAGAAGCATCCGCCCCCTCCTCGGGAGGCAGACCCCCACCACAGCAGACCAACCCCCACGGGAGGCGGACTCCCCAGCAGACCATCCCCCCCCAGCCTGCCCCAATTGCTGGCCTCCCTCGAGCCCCGATCGATCCAAATGCTGAGTGGCAGCAGGAACCCTCACCGATCACCCCAGTAGGCCCCGCTCCCTAGGCTCTGCCCCATAGGCTCTGCCTCTTTGGCACTGCCCGATGCCCGGTGGGTAGTGCCAAGATACCCCCGGGCGTGGGCACTTTGCTCCTTGGACAGTGCTGGGGGCACAGGCTGGCACTGCCAGGATGCCGATGGCCAGAGGGCACCCCCCCTCCACCCCCCCCACCGCCCAAACCCCTGGAGGGCCCCGATTGCCTTCCCCTTCATTCCAGCGGGGTCAGGCCGCTAGTTCCCGAAAGTGGGATGTTAGTCTGTACTGGCGGGGTGGGAGATGCTAGTGGGCCCGGAGACTTCAGTCTCGGGCCCGAGAATCATATTTAAATAAGATTTAAAAATAGATTAAAATGACTTACCTGCTGTTCCTGCCAGCTTCCAGCATGGTCCCGACTGCGCAGGATATCCAACGCTGGGAGATGTGCACGCATCGGGAAAGCATGCGCGAATCCTGCGAATCAGCAGCGCGTGATTCTCCCGGGCCACCGCACTTAAAAATTAGCACAGTGGGATGGGAGAACAGCCCCCTATGATTCTATGAATCCCAGTGTCAAACTTGTCAATTGACCTAATCTCAGCAGCACTTTGGAACAGAATTCTGATTTTTTAAAAACTTCTGTTTGCAGAGGAAATGCTTCTCCTGAATGGCCCAGATCTAATTTGAAGGTCATAGTCCCTTGTTCTGAGCTGTCCTACTAGAGAACATAATTTATTTCTATCTATCTAGCCTATTAAATATCTCCCTCACAGTATAAATCTTGTCTCATTTTCTTTGCTCTCAGCTCTGACGAAGGGACATCCAGACTCAAAACATTGGCTCTATTTCTCTCCACAGATGCTGTCAGACCTGCTGAGATTTTCCAACATTTTCTGTTTTTGTTTCAGATTCCAGCATCCACATATTTTGCTTTTATCTATTAAGTACTTTAATTGCCTCAATTTGATCACTCCTTAAATTTTCAATATTTAAGGCGATACGAGCCCAGTCTATTAAAGCTATCCTCATAAGTTAACCCTGATTTGATTTGATTTGATTTATTATTGTCACATGTATTAGTATACAGTGAAAAGTATTGTTTCTTGCGCGCTGTGCCGACAAAGCATACTGTACATAAAGAAGGAAAGGAGAAGGTGCAGAATGTAATGTTCCAGTCATAGCTAGGGTGTAGAGAAAGATCAACTTAATATGAGGTAGGTCCATTCAAAAGTCTGATGGCAGCAGGGAAGAAGATGTTCTTGAGTTGGTTGGTATGTGACCTTCGACTTTTGTAACTTTTTCCTGATGGAAGAAGGTGGAAGAGATTATGTCCGGGATGCATGGGGTCCTTAATTATGCTGGCTGCTTTTCCGAGGCAACGGCAAGTGTAGACAGAGCCAATGGATGGGAGGCTGGTTTGCGTGATGAACTGGGCTTCGTTCACAACCCATTGTAGTTTCTTGTAGTCTTGGGCAGGGCAGTAGCCATACCAAGCCATGTTACAACCAGAAATAATGTTTTCTGTGGTGCATCTGTAAATGTTGGTGAAAGTCATAGCGAACATACCAAATTTCCTTAGCCTCCTGAGAAAGTAGAGGCTTTCTTAACTACAGCTTCGGCGTGGAGGGACCAGGACAGGTTGTTGTAACCCTTTAGCTCCTCTTAACAGATTCTGATAAACATGCTCCATCCAAAGCCAAAATATACTTTCTCAAGTGCGATACCTAGAATAGAATGTGATACACAATTGGGGACTAACCAGAATTTTGTACAAGGTAATTTCCATTATTTATAATCTAGCACTCTTGAAATAAAGGTCAACATTCGATTAACCTTTTAAATTATTTTTGTTTTATTCTCCATCCCTTGATACCTTTACTTAATAAACTCTTTCTTCCAGCAGAAGAAGAAATGTGGGCTGTGGGTTTTAGAATATGCCAAACTTCTGATGAAAGGTCATTGGAGTGGCACAGTAGCACATTGGTTAGCACTGCTGCCTCACAGTGCCAAGAACCCGAGTTTGATTCCCGGCTTGGGTCACTGTCTGTGTGGAATTTGCACGTTCTCCCCATGTCTGCGTGGGTTTCCCCTGGGTGCTCCGGTTTCTTCCCACATTCTGAAAGACGTGCTGGTTAGGTGCATTGACCCAAACCATTGCCGGACTGTGGTGACTAGGGGAATTTCATGGTAACATCATTGCAGTGTTAATGTAAGCCTTATTTGCGACTAATAAATAAACTTTATTTTACTTGACCTAAAACGTTGACTCCATTTCTCTCTCTACCGTTTTTGTCAGACCTTCTGAGCATTTCCAGCATTTTCAGTTCTTTTAACGATAGAAAGCATACATTCGGAAGGCGTGGATGACCATGTAAAAAGGGGAGATTATGGAAGGCACAGGTTGGAGGCAAGAGGTCATGACTTTGTTTGTTGGTGCAGAGCATATAGAAGAGGTGCCCATTGCAAATGTTTGCCTCGCTCCTCCCAGTGAAGTCATTGATTTTGCTTTCTGCAGTATAAGGTCCTCTGGATACTGCTAGTGGTACTTATTCTGTTGGTCACCTGCTGTCATTCTTTCAACACCATAGCCTCAGGCAACTTCCAATTACAGCAGAGAAATAGGTTATTTCTCCTCTTCTCAACTTTCTGCAGGATCATTATTTTGATCTCTCTGTCAAAACAGGGTATCCTTCTTCATCTTGTAGTTGGCTTTTTCCCAATAAAGTTGTCACCAATTCAAACAGATAAGACAGCTTCAAGCCAATCCAAATGAAACCAGAATCACAAACATTTTTTTTTAAACAGCAAGACAGAACTAAGCCTGGAGCAAAAGGAAAGCAGGCAGCCATGAAGCCACTGTTCTTTTAAACTGCTTCAGGCCTTTCGATTCTTACCTTCCTGGCTGTTGTAGGACATGAGTTGCAGATTGGGGGAGTCTAAACAAGTCTTCTTAGCCACACGTAGATTAATAGTAAGTCTTTATTGTTTCTTACAACTAGTTACAAATACACAGCTGCTGGAAGCTATCTCTATGGTTGCTGGTACAAACGCCTTTGTTCAACACTAGAGTGGCCTGGGTGCAGATTATGTGCTTTCTTACATCACTGTGTGGGTGGTACACATTCCCCGCTTTAATCCTGTATGTGCCAGACCCTTCTACTACACTGCTCTTTGTGGAGGAGGACCCATTGCAAGAGGTGATGGCCTCGTGGTATTATTGCCAGACAAGTAATCCAGAAACTTAGCTAATGTTTTTGCGACCCGGGTTCGAATCCCACCACGACAGATGGTGGAATTTGAATTCAATAAAAGATATCTGGAATTAAGGATCTACGGATGACCATGAAACCATTGTCGATTGTTGGAAAAACTCATCTAGTTCAACTAATGTCCTTTAGGGAAGGAAATCTGGTCTGGCATATATGTGACTCCAAAGCCACAGCAATGTAGCTGACTCTCAGCTGCCCTCAAGGGCAACTAGGAATGGGCAATAAATGCTGGCCAGCCAGCAACGCCTAATTCCCACAAATAAATAATAAAAAGATGCCACATGTTCCTGATACACCCCATGTACATTAAACAAAAGTGGAAATATGACTACCTTAGGGAAAAGCTGGATGTAGTTCTGAGTGTAGGTCCCAGATGAAAATCCATCCCAGGAATATGGCGTGACCATTTAAGCATTTCTTTCCTCTTTTAACAAATAATAAATGAATTTTGAAACCCTCTCAGACAAATGGGCTTTGGTTAAAATTACTGTAATTTGTGATCAAAAATATGCAAACATTCTAAATAGTGGCAGATGGAAGACAGAGAGAGACACAGAGAGATAGTGAAGCAAGCATAGACTTCACACTGAAGAAATTATGCAGGAATCAGTCACAAAATCATGAATTCTGCTTTCACAGTCTCCTTCAAGAAACTTACAAACCAGAGTCACCAGACCTGGGACCGCACCCCATAACACCACAATACTCTTAGGCTTGTGTCCCTGCATCCCCATCACTCCTGGCAGAAAACAGGAATTCATCGGAGAGTTAAACCTCAGATTTTCTCTCTAATTCTGCCAAGCTCCTGATTCTTTAATCAGGCCAAGCTCAAGAGCGTTCTACCAAGATACCAGTAGCACATCTCCTGTTCCACCAGAGGCCCAAACACCCTAGACCATTGCTACACAGATATCAAACATGCCTACCGCTCTACCGCCCGCCCACACTTCGGTAAATCAGACACCAAGGATGTGCTCCTGCTCCCGGCTTACAAGCAAAAACTGAAATGGGAGAATCCATTAAAGAAATTCGTGCAATGTTGGTCTGAGGAATCGAATGATCTCCTACAGGACTGCTTCGAGTCAGTGGACTGGTCAGTATTTAAAAACTCTGCGACCAGCCTGAATGAGTATGCCACTATAGTAACTGACTTCATTCGTAAGTGTGTGATGACTGTGTGCCAAAGAAGCAATTCTGCTTGTTTCCCAACTGGAAACCATGGATGAACAGCTATATCCACTGCCTGCTAAAGTCCAGGTCCGAGGCGTTCAAGTCAGGTGACCCTCACCTATACAAGAAAGCCAGATATGATCTACAGAGATCCATCAAAGATGCCAAAAGACAGTACCGGACAAAGCTAGAGTCCCAGGATGGCCACATGATTCCCACAGATTATGGCAAGGTCTGCAAGACGTAACAGGCTACAAGATGAAGGCATATAAAATCACCAGCACCAATGCACTCCTCCCTGATGAGCTCAACACATTCTAAGCAAGAGATCAGTGACAGCTCTCCATCCCGGAAGCTTTGGATGAACCTGTATCGGGGTCACCATTGCCGACGTCAGAGCAGCCTTCTCAAAAGTCAACCCACGGAAAGCGACTGGCCCGGATGGGGTCCTGGATGAGCACTCAGGTCCTGCGTGGACCAGCTGGTGGATATTTGCAGACATCTTCAAACTCTCTTTACAACAATCTGAGGCCTCACCTGCTTCAAGAAGACAACCATCATCCTGGTACCAAAGAAAAGCCAAGCAGCGTGCTTAATGACTATCGTCCAGTGTCTCTGACATCCATCATTATGAAGTGCTTCGAAAGGTTAGTCATGGCACAAATCAATTTCTGCCTCCCGGGCTGCCTGGATCCATTACAGTTCACCTGTCATCGCAACAGGTCCACAACAGACGCCATCTCCCTGGCCCTACACTCAACCCTGGAACACCTAGACAACAAAGACACCTATGTCAGACTCCTATTCATAGACTACAGCTCAGCCTTTAACACCATTATTCCTACAAGACTCATCTCCAAACTTCATGGCCTGGGGCTCAACTCCTCCCTTTGCGACTGGACCCTGAATTTCCTAACCCACAGACCATGGTCAGTAAGGATAGGCAACAACATCTCCTCCACGATCATCCTCAACACCAGTGCTCTGCAAAGCTGTGTCCTCAGCCCCTTACTATACTCCTTATACACCTATGACTGTGCGGCCAAATTCCCCTCCAACTTGATTTTCAAGTTTGCTGATGACATCAGTGGTGGGTCGGATCTCAAACAATGACGGGATACAGTACAGGAAAGAGATAGAGAATCTGGTGAACTGGTGCGACGACAATAATCTCTCCCTCAATATCAACAAAATGAAGGAAGGAGTCATCGACTTCAGGAAGCTTAGTGGAGAACATGCCCTTGTCTACATCAATGAGGATGAAATAGAAATGGTCGAGAGCTTCATGTTTTTAGGTGTCCAGATCACCAGCAACCTGTCCTGGTCCCTCCATGCTGACGCTATAGTTAAGAAAGTCCATCAATTCCTCACGTTTCTCAGGAGACAAAGAAAAATTTTCTATGTCTGGTACAACTCTCACCAACTTCTACAGATGCACTATAGAAAGCATTCTTTCTGGTTTTATCCACAGCTAGGTATGGTTCCTGCTCTGCCCAAGACCGCAAGAAACTACAAAGGGTTGTGAATGAAGCCCAGTCCATCACTCAAATCAGCCTCCCATCCATTAACATTATTAATACTTACCACCACCTTGGAAAAGCAGCCAGCATAATCAAGGACCCCACACACCCTTCTACTGTTGGGAAAAAGATACAAAAGTCTGAGATCACATACCGACTGACATAAAAACAGCTTCTTCCCTGATGCCATCAGATTTATGAATGGACCTACCTCACATTCAGTTGATCTTTTTCTACACCCTAGCTATGACTGTAACACTACATTCTCCACTCTCCTTCCCTTCTCTATGTACAGTTTGTTTTGTCTGTTTAGCGTGCAAGAAACAATACTTTTCACTGTATACTAATACATGTGACAATAATAAATCAAATCAAATTAAAGCCCCAGGTACCCTACTGCAGTTTTATTAAATGCTGGGTTTCCTTTCCAAATTGATGACAGAGATCAAAGGGCCCACCAGATTCTGTCAACACTCATCGTAGTACAAAGGAACATTTTTCAGCAAGAAGAATAGAAAATCAAATACCATTTAAATGGAGAGAGATTGCAGAACTTGGTGGTGGACAGGGACATGGGTGTCCTGGTATATGAATAGCCTAAAATTTGTATGCAGATACAGCAAGTGATTCGGAAGGCAAATGGAAAGTTCATGTTTATTGCAACAGGAATGGGACATAAAAATAGAAAAGCTTTTGTGCAGTTGTACAGGTTATTGGTGAGACCATATCAGGAGTATGGTGTGCGGTTTTGATGTCCTTACTTAAAAATATATAATTGCTTTTGAAGTAATTCAGAGAAGGTTCACTGGACTCATTCCTGGAATGAAAGAGGGAATATTATGAAGAAAGTTTAAATAGGTTACCCGTTGGAGTTTAGAAGAACAAGATGTGATCCTAATGAAACAATAAATGTTTGAGGGGACAGGATAGGGTGGATGCCAGAAGGATGTTTCCTCTTCTGGGGAAGACTAGAACTAGGGACATAGTTTAAAAATAAGAGGTCTGTCTCCCTTTAAATACAGGAATAAGTAGAAACCTGTTGTCCCAAAGGGTTGCTGGTGTGTGGAATTCTCTTCCCCAGAAAGTGGTGGGTGCTTGGTCATTGAATTTAATCAAGGTGGAGTTGGCACTTACATGATGAAGGAGCAGCACTCCAAAAGCTCGTGTTACCACATAAACCTGTTGGACTTTAACCTGGTGTTGTGAGACTCCTTACTGTGCCTACCCCAGTCCAACGCTGGCAACTCCACATCAAGGTGGAGTTAGGCAGTTTTTGAGGAAGTCAAGGGGCAGTAAAAGCCCAGGGAAAAAAAGAGAACCACACTTAAATCTTGGGCACCATGCTTGGACAAAAGCATAAATCATTACAGGAGATATACTGGTTTAGTCGTGAAACTCTATTTGATAGTCTGCAAATTTGCCGTGAAAATTTAAATAGCATTGTGTTGAAGGTAAATAACAAGGATAACATCAGTATGAAGTGAAGAGCAGTTTCATGTAGAATTATTTTAATACGGTTTCCATAATAATTTCACTACGGACTATGAAAGCAACAATAAGGTCAAATATCAACTAAACAAACGGTAAACAAACTAGTGTCATCAAGTCGCACAGCACAGAAAGAGGCACTTTGGCCCAACGTGACTGCGCTGGCCATCAAGCACCTATCCATTTGTGGTGAACCATCGTTGGTTCCCACCAGGTAGTACTGAGCCAGGGTCTGGCCAGTACTATGAGTCTGTATATATGTTGCTGTTGGGGTTAGGGTTGGGCTGTTCTACCTGTATTATAGTTATTATGGTACATCCCAGTCGGGCTCCGCCTCCTGGGAGAGGTAT